>NC_084622.1:30688291-30873291 GCF_033978795.1 Nerophis ophidion
AGACATACAGGAACTGAAGAAATATGAATAAACATGTGAGTTAGTGGGACAAGGAGAGTTAAAAAGTACTTTAACAAGTTCATTCAATGGCATACAATCAGTCCTCTGATATTACAGACAACAATTTAACAATACAACAAAGGATTCTAGATTCCAAGATTTTTGAACTAAAATCATCTGAGTATACTGATCACAATTCATTAGACTTGGAATATCATCTCGATCCAGATAATACGTTTCCATCATCTGACTCCATTAACTGCAAATACTATTCAGAAAAGGAATATAATAACTCAATAAAATCAAAAGGCACATTTTCAGTCATCCATTTTAACAGTAGAAGCATGTATGCAAATTCCAGTGCAATTCAAGACTACTTACAACATTTTGTGAATCCATTTAGCATAACTGCTATACCCGAAACATGGTTTAATGAAGCAAAAGGCATTGAGTTTGAGATAAAGGATTATAATTTAAACTATGTTAACAGAACAAATAAAATGGGTGGAGGAGTCGCTATGTACGTTCACAAGAAATATAAATACAAAATATTAGAAGACATGACTGTATCAGTAAATTATATAGTTGAATGCTTATCAATAGAAATCATTAATGAAAGGAAGAAAAATATCATAGTTAGCTGTATATACAGGTCACCAGGTTCAAATGTGGAACTATTTACTGAGTGGGCTGAAAAAACTTTCTCAGAAATAGTTAATAAAACAATATTTATTTGTGGGGATTATAATATTGATCTCATGAATCAAAATAACCACATAGCAACAGAAAACTATATTAACAGGATGCACAGTATGAGTTTATACCCAACCATTACAAGACCGACTAGAATAACATCGCACAGTGCAACCCTCATCGATAACATCTTCACAAATAATATGCAGTCTTCAAACATCAGTGGAGTAATGGTCTGTGACATAACCGATCATCTGCCTGTATTCACAGTCTATAATGATGAGACCAGTACAGACCTGAATTCACAGCAAAAATATACTTACAAGTTAGAACAGAAGACTCTTTCAATCTATTAAATCAGGACCTAACAATGCAAAACTGGGATTGCGTGTACAACAAAAAGGATGTGGATAGTGCCTTTGAATCATTTATAGATATATTTAATTCAATATATAACCAAAAATGTCCAATAAAAAATGTAGAAACAACAACAAAACTTTAAAGTGCCCATGGTTAACCAAGGGTTTACAAAACGCTTGTAAAAAGAAAAACACATTATATAGACAATTCATCAAATTAAGTAATGTAAAACCTGGCTCAAAAAATTAATATACAAAGAAACTGATTGAAGACTCTGAACATAGATATAAAACATATAAAAATAAATTGACTGATATAATAAGGACTAGTAAGAAATTATATTATAGCAATCTATTACATAGGAATAAGAACAACACTAAGGAGGTGTGGGGAATACTTAACACTATAATTAAAGGCAAATCAAAAAATAACTCGTATCCTAGCTATTTCACTGATAACAACCAAGATAATTATAATATGAATAATGTTGTGGAGAGTTTTAACAGTTTCTTTGTAAATGTCGGATCAGAATTGGCAGCCAAAATCCCTGATTATAGCAGCAATGAAATGGAGTCACTGATTGAAATGAATCCAATGAGTATGTTTCTGTTGGGAGTAACTGAAGAGGAAATAATAGATGTTGTTAATAATTGCAAAAATAAAACATCTACTGATTGTTTTGACATAGATATGACCCTTGTGAAAAAAACCATACATTCCATCACCAAACCACTAACTTATATATTTAACCTGTCCTTCCAAACAGGACAATTTCCTAATAAAATGAAAATGGCAAAGGTAATACCAATATATAAAAATGGGAACAAACACATCTTCACAAACTACCGACCTGTCTCTTTGCTCCCGCAGTTTTCCAAAATCTTAGAGAAATTATATAACACTAGATTAGAGAAATTTATAGATAAACATAAGATAATTAATGAAAGTCAATACGGTTTTAGGACAGCAAGGTCAACATCTATGGCAATAATTGATGCAGTAGAAGAGATAACCAATAGCTTAGATAGTAAGAAATATGCAGCTGGAATTTACATGGATCTGAGTAAAGCATTGGACACCATTAATCATCAAATATTACTGAAAAAATTATGCAGATATGGAATAAGGGGAGTAGCTTTGACTTGGATAAGGAGCTATTTAACACAAAGACAGCAGTTTGTGAAGATGGGCGAGTTTACATCTGGGCATTTGGACATTGCTTGTGGGGTTCCACAGGGATCCGTTCTTGGTCCCAAGTTATTTAACTTCAATCAATCAATCAATCAATGTTTACTTATATAGCCCTAAATCACTAGTGTCTCAAAGGGCTGCACAAACCACCACGACATCCCCGGTAGGCCCACATAAGGGCAAGGAAAACTCACACCCAGTGGGACGTCGGTGACAATAATGACTATGAGAACCTTAGAGAGGAGGAAAGCAATGGATGTCGAGCGGGTCTAACATGATACTGTGAAAGTTCAATCCATAATGGATCCAACACAGTCGCGAGAGTCCAGTCCAAAGCGGATCCAACACAGCAGCGAGAGTCCCGTTCACAGCGGAGCCAGCAGGAAACCATCCCAAGCGGAGGCGGATCAGCAGCGCAGAGATGTCCCCAGCCGATACACAGGCAAGCAGTACATGGCCACCGGATCGGACCGGACCCCCTCCACAAGGGAGAGTGGGACATAGAAGAAAAAGAAAAGAAACAGCAGATCAACTGGTCTAAAAAGGGAGTCTATTTAAAGGCTAGAGTATACAAATGAGTTTTAAGGTGAGACTTAAATGCTTCTACTGAGGTGGCATCTCGAACTGTTACCGGGAGGGCATTCCAGAGTACTGGAGCCCGAACGGAAAACGCTCTATAGCCCGCAGACTTTTTTTGGGCTTTGGGAATCACTAACAAGCCGGAGTCCTTTGAACGCAGATTTCTTGCCGGGACATATGGTACAATACAATCGGCAAGATAGGATGGAGCTAGACCGTGTAGTATTTTATACGTAAGTAGTAAAACCTTAAAGTCACATCTTAAGTGCACAGGAAGCCAGTGCAGGTGAGCCAGTACAGGCGTAATGTGATCAAACTTTCTTGTTCTTGTCAAAAGTCTAGCAGCCACATTTTGTACCAACTGTAATCTTTTAATGCTAGACATGGGGAGACCCGTAAATAATACGTTACAGTAGTCGAGGCGAGACGTAACAAACGCATGGATAATGATCTCAGCATCTTTAGTGGACAGAATGGAGCGAATTTTAGCGATATTACGGAGATGAAAGAAGGCCGTTTTAGTAACGCTTTTAATGTGTGCCTCAAAGGAGAGAGTTGGGTCGAAGATAATACCCAGATTCTTTACCGTGTCGCCTTGTTTAATTGTTTGGTTGTCAAATGTTAGAGTTGTATTATTAAATAGAGTTTGGTGTCTAGCAGGACCGATAATCAGCATTTCCGTTTTTTGGGCGTTGAGTTGCAAAAAGTTAGCGGACATCCATTGTTTGATTTCATTAAGACACGCCTCCAGCTGACTACAATCCGGCGTGTTGGTCAGCTTTAGGGGCATGTAGAGTTGGGTGTCATCAACATAACAGTGAAAGCTAACACCGTATTTGCGTATGATGTCACCTAGCGGCAGCATGTAGATGCTGAAGAGTGCAGGGCCAAGGACCGAACCCTGGGGAACTCCACACGTTACCTTAACGTAGTCCGAGGTCACATTGTTATGGGAGACACACTGCATCCTATCAGTAAGATAAGAGTTAAACCAAGACAGGGCTAAGTCTGACATACCAATTCGTGTTTTGATACGTTCTAATAAAATATTATGATCGACGGTATCGAAAGCAGCGCTAAGATCGAGGAGCAGCAACATAGATGACGCATCAGAATCCATCGTTAGCAATAGATCATTAGTCATTTTTGCGAGGGCTGTCTCCGTGGAGTGATTTGCCCTGAAACCGGATTGAAAGGTTTCACATAGATTGTTAGACGCTAAGTGTTCATTTAACTGCTCCGCAACAATTTTTTCAAGGATTTTTGTAATAAAGGGAAGGTGAGACACCGGTCGGTAGTTTACCATGAGGTCAGGATCGAGGTTAGGTCTTTTAAGAAGAGGATGAATAACCGCTTTTTTGAATGCTAGGGGAACAGTGCCCGAGGAGAGTGATAAGTTTATAATATTTAGCACTGATGGACCTAATAATACAAAGAGCTCCTTGATCAGTTTCCCAGGAAGAGGGTCAAGTAAGCATGTTGTCTGTTTTATTCCATTTACACGTTGTAACAATTCCTCTAATGTTATTTCCTCAAAACGAGAGAAACTATTTTGGAGGGCAGTATCCGCCGTATATACCATCGTGTTAATGTTAATAGAACCCCGTTGTAGCTGGGACGCATTGTCTTTAATCTCCTTTCTAATGACTTCAATTTTCTTACTATAGAATTGCATAAAGTCATCAGCTGAGTGGGTTGAGCTACTGGAAGGGGTCCCTTGTTGGGTTAGCGATGCTACCGTACTAAACAAAAATTTAGGATCGTTTTTATTACGGTGGATGAGATTTGAGTAATATTTAGCTTTAGCTAAGGTAAGCATGCGTTTATAAGTTATTAAACCATCACTCCATGCTTGATGGTGCACCTCAAGTTTAGTCGTGCGCCATTTGCGTTCCAGCTTTCTACATAATAATTTCTGAGCTCTAGTTTCTTCTGTAAACCATGGGGTGCGCTTTTTTGGAGCCTTTTTTAAATTTAGCGGTGCTATGTTATCAATGGTTTCGCGCAGGGTGTCGTTAAAGTTGTTAGTGAGGTTATCAATAGAGTCCACATACTTTGGGAATGGTGCCATAACCGAGGGCAGTAGGTCAGCAAGAGTTGTCGTTGTGGCCGTATTAATGTTGCGGCTGCTATAGCAGTTATTATTATTATTAGTTTGACGAACATGCGTCTGAACCTCGAATTTTATAAGGTAATGACATATTTACAGTATCAAATGTATTAAAATTAGTCATATTCGCAGACGACACTAATATTTTCTATTCTAACAATAATTATACACATTTTGTATCCACCCTAAATAATGAACTTGCAAAATTAAAAACATGGTTAGATATAAACAAATTATCCCTTAATTTAAAGAAAACAAAAGTTATGTTATTCGGCTATTCCAATCCAGGACCAGCAATAAATATAGATGGTGTGATTCTAGAAACGGTGTCAGAAATTAAATTCTTAGGAGTCACTATTGATAATAAATTAAGCTGGAAACCACACATAAGACATATACAAAGCAAAATCTCCAAAACCATCTCTATTATCAATAAATCCAAATTCTTCTTAAATTACACAGCTCTGCATTTATTATATTGTTCATTGGTCTTACCATATCTAAACTACTGCATAGAAATCTGGGGCAACAACTACAAAACTTTACTACATCCCCTGGTTACACTCCAAAAACGTGCAAAAAGAATTCTACACAAGGTGGGATATTGTGACCACACAAATATTTTATTTTTACAATCTAAATTATTAAAACTGCCTGATCTAGTTGATTTTAATACAGCTCAATTACTATTTAAAGCAAACAAAAAGGTTCTACCTGCCAATATTCAAATACATTTCAAACACAGAGAAGGAGCTCATAATCTAAGGGGGTGTAGTATCTTTACTATTCCAACTGTAAGAACTACCAGGAAAAGTTTGTGTGTGTCTGTGCGTGGAGTGAAACTTTGGAACGGATTGGATGTGGGGCTCAAGCAATGTTCAAATGTCCATCAGTTCAAAACAAGATACAAAAAAATGGTATGGGCAATGTATATGAATGTGAACATGGATGCCTAAGTGTTAAACTCCATCACTGGCTAATAATGATTATTATTATTATTATTATTGTTGTTGTTGTTATCATCATCATCTTCATTATTTTATATGTATTATTGTCATCATTTATTGTCATTGCTATTGCTATTGTTCATATTGTTATTATTATTGTTATCATTATCGATATTATTGTTTAGTTATTGTTGATATTATCATTATTATTATTACTTCTATGACATCACCCAACTAGTTAAACTATATGAATTAGTATCAATGAGAGGAATACATCGAATTGTGTGTGTGTGTGTGTGTGTGTGTGTGTGTGTGTGTGTGTGTACACAAACAATCCTATATGCAATTTGAGTAATACTAATTTTCTGCAAATTTAAAAACAAATATGAATCCTGACTAAAGAATTGGTGCCGATGGAAACTAAGAAAAAGGATTTGGGTACACTATGTGGAGTACAGGGCAGGCGAGTGGGGGATTTTATGTTCGTGGATAACTCCTCTGGCAGGGGGCTCCCCTCGTCTCTTTTAATGCACAGCATAGCACACATAGCAAGAGTGGTCCTCAGGTCCTGTTGATCAGGGGCAGTAGCTCCACAGCCACAGATCCACTATCAACCACTAATATCACAGTCAAAATGAAAGCTTGTTCCCATAGGCACCATAAACTGTTAATAATGTTTAGACAAAAGTGTATATTATATATATATAGGTGTGTGTGTGTGTGTGTGTGATGGATATGTGTGTATTTTGGGTATATGCATGTGTGTGTGTGTGTATGTATGTGATTGTGTGTATATGTGTATATATATATATATATATATGAATATATATATATATGTATATATATATATATATATATACACATATATATATATATTCATATATATATATATATATATATATATATATATATGTATATATGTGTGTGTATATATGTGTGTGTACATATGTATATATGTAAGTGTGTGTGAATTTAAATGTATTATATATAGACAATATATAGCAGCAACCACTGCATTGAATGATATTATATATATTATTGTATTATATATTATATATATTATATATATATATTGTATATGTATAGGGGTGGGACCTAATAAGTTTACTTCTTCCCACTCCCTTTAAAGCCAATCTTGACATCTACAAAAGATTAGTCACATGTAATGTTTTCAATGTAGGTGTAAAAATAATGTATCTATATATTTCTTTCGTATTTTATGTCATGCTCTTGTTTTGTTTGCATGGCTCAAAATAAACCATTCATTCATCCATTACAATGTCTGTTTATTTTGTTAGTACAGGAAAAATGTCAATTCAGACATAATTAATCAAACTGTGATTAATCTGAAAAAAAAAAAAAAGTTTAATCACTTGACAGCCCGACTGTTTATTATTCCATTATTACTAACTGAATTAGGTGAGTTTCCTGTAAAGAAAAAACCGTTTGGTTTTTTTTCAAAAGTTACAGTAATTGAAATAACAAAAACATTTCCCAAAAACCCACTAATTTGTGGGTATGCGAATGCATACACGGTCATCCATGACAGTAAATACGTACTAGTAATGTAATGCTTGCTGGTAATGATCCTAAAACTCTTGACAGTATTACCTTTTCAAATTGAAATGATGGTAAAACCGGTTTTGATAATCAGACTTGGATAAACTCACTGATCGGTGATAGCAAGCTAGCACGCTAAACGCTAGCCACCTTGAATGCTAACATGAATACGAGACACATTGACGTCTTTTGACATCAAACTCCGATGTAAACTTCTGTAAATACATTGTTTTCTCCCAAATCTTTACAAAATAAAACATAAGACTATCCATCCATCCATCCATTTTCTATCGCTTATACCCTTCGGGTTGGCAGGGGGGCGCTGGAGCCTATCTCAGCTACAATCGGGCGGAAGGCGGTGTAGACCCTGGACAAGTCGCTACCTCATCGCAGACATGAAATCTTTTAACACTCAAGTAAAATAATATGAGTCTCAAGAAGCCTGAACAATATTCAATGGTTCTTCTGCCAAAGAAAGTGGGGTATCTGATTATTACTATTATTCCTACTATTATTTTTTTTAAATAAACTTTCCCTAAAGTATTTGACTGTGTATAAGTACTTCTGAGCATATTCACCAATACCATGATAATTGTGGTCACCATAGCCGTAATATTAACTTTATTTTTTATTACATCCCAATATTCTTGTAACAGAACATAGTCCTTATAACAAGTCCCTCCCCACCCTCTCCTGGAGCTCTCTGCAGGTACATGACCATGTGTATTTATCTGTATGTGTGCGCAATAATGATCTAGAAGAGACCTTCAAGGTTTCCATCGAAGCAGGTCTGATTTTTTAATCTGTCCTTCATTTCCCCAGAAAGTGTCAGCTACCACAAACAATATTGCCCGCACTCCGGTGGCCCATAGACGATTGGGATTTGAGCACAAGGTCAGTAAAGGGGTAGGGACAGAGGCGATACCTACTTTCAAAACTTTAATTTTAGAAATGAAAAAGAAGAATCCATCACACAGTTCCTGTCACACCTCAACACACACAAACACACTTGCGTGTAGCACTTGACAGATGACTCCTGATGACAAAAGTGGTCAAATATGAGAGGCCAACACCAGCTGCCCACATGATCACGTGTGCGAATGTGAAGCACGACAGGCTCTGTGTGAACATGTTTGTTCATAGATTCTTACTTAAACTGCACTTAAAGTGGTACCATATTGTGGACAGGTATCATTGCAACATTGCATAAAAACCACCAACAGTAAAACAAGATGTGAATATTTTTTAGCTTGCAAAGTAAACAGAAAATTAATAAATTATAATTCACACATGGTCAAATACTGGTCATACATACTGTACACTCCTACTAATACTTAGTTCATACTTGAGACAACCTTGAGCCCTCCGAATTCAGTAGATGGGGGCGAGCGGTGGGGTAGGGGGGGTGTATATATTTTCAAGTATTTATTATATATATATGTGTGTGTATATATATTTATACATATATATATATATATATATATATGTATATATATATATATATATATATATATATATATATATATATATACATGTATATATATATATATATATATATATATAGGCTTCACAGTGACAGAGGGGTTAGTGCGTCTGCCTCACAATACGAAGGTCCTGCAGTCCTGGGTTCAAATCCAGGCTCGGGATCTTTCTGTGTGGAGTTTGCATGTTCTCCCCGTGAATGCGTGGGTTCCCTCCGGGTACTCCGGCTTCCTCCCACTTCCAAAGACATGCACCTGGGGATAGGTTGATTGGCAACACTAAATTGGCCCTAGTGTGTGAATGTGAGTGTGAATGTTGTCTGTCTATCTGTGTTGGCCCTGCGATGAGGTGGCGACTTGTCCAGGGTGTACCCCGCCTTCCGCCCGATTGTAGCCGAGATAGGCGCCAGCACCCCCCGCGACCCCAAAGGGAATAAGCGATAGAAAATGGATGGATATATATGTATATATATATATATATATATATATATATATATATATATATATATATATATATATATATATATATATATATATATATATATATATATGTAGGTCTGGGGAAAATCACAAGACTACTTCATCTCTACAGAACTATTTCATGAGGGGTTCCCTCAATCATCAATCATCTCCTGATGATTAAAGGGATCCCCTCATGAAACAGTTCTGTAGAGATGAAGTAGTCTTGTGATTTTTCCCACACCTACATATTCCGCTCTACCACGGTATCGAGCACTATTCTCTGGATAATCCAATCAAGACATATATATATATATATATATATATATATATATATATATATATATATATATATATATATATATATATATATATATATGTAGGTCTGGGGAAAATCACAAGACTACTTCATCTCTACAGAACTATTTCATGAGGGGTTCCCTCAATCATCAATCATCTCCTGATGATTAAAGGGATCCCCTCATGAAACAGTTCTGTAGAGATGAAGTAGTCTTGTGATTTTTCCCACACCTACATATTCCGCTCTACCACGGTATCGAGCACTATTCTCTGGATAATCCAATCAAGACATATATATATATATATATATATATATATATATATATATATATATATATATATATATATATATATATATATATATATATATATATATATATATATATATATAATCCGTTCATGAATGAGTATATCCGTTCAGCCACCGTGTTCAATGGAAAAGTCTGATCTACAAAATTTGCAGGCAGCATACCCCTTCCCTTTCGAGCTGTCCTGGATGAACTGAAATGATTTTTTCCAATCATTTTGGAACTTGCAAGCGTACTTCTTCTTCTTCTCGTCGTCGCCATGTCTCTTCTTCGTTCTTGTGCTTCATCTCTGTTATGTTTTTGGACATTACTACTTGCTGTAGTTTTGAAGCAATGCATGATGGGAATTCGGATGTTGTGTGTCAGTGTATTAACGTGCCGGCTGGAATAAACACACGCTGAGAAATAGCTCCGTGCCTGCCTACTTTATGGGTTATAGATAAACCTATGGATAGCGGAGACATATATAATAGTCTCCTTTTCAGGTGAGAGAGGACGCTTAAGGCAGTGCCTTTAAGGCACGCTCCCAATATTGTTGTCCAGGTGGAAATAGGGAGAAATTCGGAGGAATGGTTGCCCTGGGAGATTTTCGGGAAGGGCACTGAAATTCCGGAGTCTCCCGGGAAAATCAGGAGGGTTGGCAAGTAAGACTTAGTTCAACACTCCAAGACAAACACTGTGACCAAAGAACTACAGTGGTTTGAGACATTTTGAAATATGGCAACGATGTTTATAAACTAACAATGAACAAACATTTGACAGCAAAAATAGGGGTCCCACAGGGATCTACGTTTAGTCCACTGTCACAGTCTGGTGAGCGTTGCTTGAAGCATGACCCCCAGGATGCAAAGAATGGCAGGCGGATGGTTAGTAAACCTATTTTTGTCACAGGAAGCAGGGAACAAACAATTCCAGCACACCAAGCAACAGTCTACAAAGTAAAATGATCTTGTATTGAGGGAGGGACCCAGGTGGAACTAGTTAGGACTGGCAGGACAGAAAACAGAAAGTACAGGTGCTTTCAAAACAAACCAAACAAGAAAAACTGACAAAACAAGAGCCCCAGGACAGGAAAAGATCCTAAATACAAGTAGAAACTAGAAATAAAAGCGTTGGCCGGGAATTCACAAACCAAATATGACCAAACTGTCAGTAGCCTGATAATAGCCCCTCTTCCAATTCCTACAAGGGATACCAGACTTTTTGAGTTCAATAGAAAATCCAAAACCAAGGGAGAGAGGAGGGATGAATGGCGGTGGGGATGCCAAATTGCACCCATGCCTCAAAGGGCCGTCCAGGCCATGTGTCCCCACAGCCAGCGGGGAAGAGCCAGATGTTGGTGCCGGCTAGAACACCACTGCAGCTGGCGAAGAGGAGCAAGAGATTGCAGGGTGAACGCCCCAGCAGTCACAGAGGTCGACGCCCAGGTCCCAGGCGCTGCTGCTGTCAGCGCAGAGATGGACTGACCACCGTTGTGACCAAGGAAGAGGAAATACAGCAGACGTGCGCTTCTGCCACAGGCGATAACAGAGGCCGCGAGAAGGGTGCTTCTGCAGCAGCCTAGGCAGCTCAGCATAGACGGCGGTATCGACAAGACAGAACGCTGTTGGCATGGTGGACGAACTTACTGGAGCAGATGGGAGTGCTGGTTGCAACGTCGCTGATGAGGTAGTCCCGGCAGCGAGGCTTGGTAGCGTCGTGAACAACTTCACCGGACCAGAAAGGCATGCTGGTAGCGTCGTTGCAGTGGAGGTCATGCAAGCAGGGAGGCCATGAATCATGTTGTGTACATAAGCATTGAACCTCCTTGATTGGTTGTGGATATATCCTAGCATAACCTTGATGTCAGTAAAGTACTGAATGTCATGGAACATCAAGTCTGACTACTAACTCTGCAACCTCTGCACAGAGTTCCAGTCTTCGAGATTGTTAAACTAGGCTTTGGGGCCAACTTCGACTTTCCAAAGACAAACCCGACTTCGCTCTGTCCACTGTGGTCTTTCAACCCGATGTAGGCTGTGACGGCCTTCTATGTTGCATCTGCAAAAACTCCCAGTCTTCTTTCCTTTGCACCTGCGATGGAGAATAATGTCTATGGACGTTGTATCTGGAGCTCTTGCACATCCTTGAGTGACTTTCTCAATTTGGTCCTTATAATTTCCATGTCTTTAGGAATTGGCACATCCCTGTCCTCTGCTTGGGGGGTCGAGTGCTCTGGATTTGAACTGACCCTGCACAGATACTAGTGCAACCTCACCTAGTGTGTGTGTGACAATCATTGGTACTTTCACTTTAACAAACCCAAGGGGGTCATACAAGCTATTGACTGTTGACAAGATCCTTCTCCAGGTAAAGGGCTTGTCATTGTTTGCTATTTGAAAAGTGAAGATGTCTTTACGGCTGTTCATGGTAACGGCGTGGTGGACGACCTCACTGGAGCAGGAAGTAGCTTGTGCCTCCCCAGTTGCACTGCAACTCATAGCCCCCCAAACCCCCAAGGTATGGATCCCAGATGTCACCAGAGAGGCCAACAGATGACAGGGATGGGTGAGAGGGAGCTTAAGAAGTTGGAGAACGCTCCCATGTGGCTATCTGGGACAAAATGTGTCAATCCGCTGGGCGATAGAAATCTCCACTGGGTCACTCACTGGCTGGGTCATTTCTGTCACGGTCTGGTGAGCGTTGCTTGCAGTGTGACCCCTGGGTGCATAGAATGGCAGGAGGAATGAAAGTAAAACTAATTGAATTGTCACAGGAAGCAAGGAAGAAACAATTCCAGCACACCAAGCAACAGTCTACAAAGTAAACTGATGTAGGAGGGACCAAGGTGGATCTAAATAGAGCTAATTAATGACAATCAGGTGTGCTGGCAGGACATGGAACAGAAAGTAAAGGTGTTTCAAAACATAGAAACCAAACAGAAAATACTGAAAAAACAAGAGCACCAGGACAGGAATTACAACACCAAACACAGGAAAACACAAACATGACCAAAACTGTCAGTAGCAAGCCTGACATCAACTTCGTTTTATATTATATCAAAAACATTGGTATTGATGCTGGATGGTGATGCAGTTCCCAAGGTCCATGGAAAAAAACATGGTGTCTGTATTACTTACTGCTGTGACATGTTTTAGAAGTGCAGGTCTCTCTTTTAACGTCAGTGGAAAAGTGTGAGTAATATTTTCTTTCAGGGAATTACTTAAGATTAACTGTACTTAAAAATCAAGGGTCAAGACTATATGCAGGTTGAAGAGATCAAATATGTTGGTTAATTGAGGACATCAAGCTTACTTCCAAAAGTCAAATTAAAAAGTTTGCAAAAGTAGAAATAGTTGATGTATACATGTGCAGAATGCTTAGATTGTTTACAAGCGGTGGGTCAAATGATACTAAAGGATCAATGCGTTACGAAACACAAGAAGTAATACCTTGATCCGTCGATGATGTGTTCCGTTAAGAAAAAACATGTGACTAATACAACTGCTGTGTCTTTAGGCTTTAGAATGCCAAACTCTGTTTATCAGGAAGCTTCCTTTGCTCACAAGTGACAGTTTATTTTAAATGAAGTCGGAAGAATGGCATCGCATTTCGTCTCCAACATTGATCTATTCTAAATGGAATTAATACAAATTTATATTTTGGAAGTCTGGGGTCATTTTTAGCTTACAGCGCAAAATAAAGCAAATGTTCTACTTTTCTTGTTTACTATTTGTCCTTTATGCATAGCTATGTGTTAAATAAAAAATAAAAAAAACTATCATTCAATTATATTTACTTACCATTCATTTTATTTTCAAGTCAAATGTGACTTTTTTCATCCAGTCGATGGCAGCTGACCATGATGAAACACCTACACAGTGACACTGCTGTGCCAATACAGAGAGTGAGTGTGCCATACACTGACTACTATTTACTCTTTCATGCTGCAAATGTTTTTATGCAGGCAATAATACTCTCTCATCTGATTTACTGTATGACCTTAATAATCAAACCGGTTAAAGATTTAAAACACAGCACTACAGAATGTGAATGGACATTTTTTTTTTAAGACATCATTATCAGGTTCTGTAGAAGTTGAAGGGGAACTGCACTTTTTTGGGGAATTTTACCTATCATTCGCAATCCTTATGTCAGACAAGCATGCATATTTTTAATGCATTCTAACCAATAAATTAATGCGATCAAAAGTCCGCTTAGAATGGAGCCAAGGGAACCATTCAATTCTGCCTATAAAGGATTTTTTGTGTCTTTCTTGCCATCTCCGGTTCTAAATTGGATGCCAAAGTTGACCAATTTGTCTGATTATGTCCTTATCCTTCTACTATCAAAGTGAGAGACATTATTTAGGATTTAAAATAAACTTCCACAAGCTGAGAGACGAGAACGCAGCTCAGCAGCCTATTATTGTCAACATAGCAACACAAGATAGGTGGCGCTCTGTGATCACGGCACTGCTGGAGAATCCTTCAAAACGTTGGGGGGGTGTAAGAATAATTGTATCTAAGTTATCACAAAACGTTGTGTTTCAATGAGTTACTGGCGAGCAGGCAAAAGTTTTCATTGATCTTACCAATCAAAAGGCTTGTAGGATGGGAAGCAACATTAAGGCGTCGGTTTCTTTAATCTATTGTAATCCACAGGAAAAACATTTCTTGACCCGATATCGACAAAGCGGAGAGGAAGCAGGACCTGACACTCCTCCAGGCATCTTTTTTTTTAAACTGTTTTGTAACCAAAGGCGACGGCTGTTTATGACCCCCTTCCTTTAGAAACAGCTGTCGCCATGTAATCAGGGAAAAGTCCAAATAAAAGAGGAGGGGTACAATGTTTTGTCAGAGCATGGTGGGAGACTGCACAAAGAGTACAGCCCGGATGTTTCTCCTCAATTGAGCTAAATTGAATTCTATCTCTGTTTAATTCCTTGCTTCTTTGTCTGTTTAATAGATGTCATAAGTGTTTGAACCTGACAGGGTGAACCCCTGTTTCGGCAACATGTGTGAGACTTGCTGTCACTCGTGGTCGTATTTCAGAATGAGTACCAGGACTAATGGGGTTGAAATTCTCTTGAGATTCTGATGAGTACCACATTGCATGTTGAAGGAATCTTGGCCCAGTGAGCCGTCTGGAGGTGCTTGAAGGGATGCCGGTATGAACCTTGATCTGATGTCATCTGGATTAGGATATCTCCACTGGTCCACGAGGACGACGAGGTCCAGTATTCTGGATTGTTAAACTACGCTTTGGGGCCAACTTTGCCTTTCCAAAGACAAAGACAATCTGTCCACTGTGGTTTGTCAACCTTATGTAGGCTGTGATGGCCTTCTCCTACATACATGGTAAGGATAATTTCAACCTAAATTGTGAACTATATGGGCTCCAAGCCAAATGACTATCAGCATAAACCACCTTCTCAATCGGAATTAAATGTTGATCGGAACGTGTGTGATCGGGTCAGAATATTCAGAATGGCGTGTTTTCATGAAGCATTTTTATTCGGGTTAGGCTTTTAATCCGATGAATTGTGTCCATGTGCACATTGCAACTGACTACACGGTCATGTTAGGTGAATTTTCTGAGCAATTTTGGCACAGGGGTTATTGCATGTGCCTAACAATACAAAGGTCCTGAGTATTTCTGAGTTCAATCCCAGGCTCTAGATTTTTCTGTGTGGAGTTTGCATGTTCTCCCCGTGACTGTGTGGGTTCTCTCTGAGTACTCCGGCTCCCTCCCTCCTCCAAAGACATGCACCTGGGGATAGGTTGATTCACAACACTAAATTGTCCCTAGTGTGTGAATGTGAGTGTGAATGTTGTCTGTCTATCTGTGTTGGCCCTGTGATGAGGTCTCGACTTGTCCTGGGTGTACTCCGCCTTCCGCCCGAATGCAGCTGAGGTAGGCACCAGCACCCCCCGCGACCCTGAAAGGGACAAGCAGTAGAAAATGGATGGATGGATGGATTTTGTTAAATTGAAACAACACAAAAAGAATGCCATTTTAACTCATCAACCATGAATCAGACACAATAAATGTGGCAGTATAATAGCTAATGCTAACGATGCTAGCCTAATTAAAGAGCAATAGCACGCACAAACATGCACTACAACACTACCACAGGCATTAAACATGTGATGGTTTAGTGATTTACAAACATTGCCTGGGGCGATGCACAAAAGAACCATACAAGAAAGAACACTTAACGACTAAAGGGCGGAACGAGACTTATACTTCCGGTTTGGAGGACAAAATGAAAGGAAACGCACTTTAAACTCGTAGCGCCTGCAGTGAGCAAACTAGTGAGCACACACAACAACATGGAATACAGACTATGCTTGGGGCATAACACATAACATTAACCTGCTCAACCCCTGGTAAAAACATTACATCACAAGTAGCAAAGTTATTTACATGATATAGAATAGAAAAGCATTATATTGTCAAAATACACAAGAACAGGATCCAGCATTAGAAAGTTACAGACTCTGTAAAAGTTTAACCTTAGCCAGCGTATAGTTCCAGACCTGTAGGTCAGCGTGGCTTCATTCCCTGCTTTTGTCCACCCACATCGCCTCCTTTCTTGTTGCCGTTCAACAAACCCGCTGATCTTGCTGTATCATCTGGGATGTTGTGTTGTGGTGGAAGTCATTTACAACAGATGGGTTGTGGCGGTCATTGATGTCTATAGTGCACAACAAAAGTAAGAACTACAAAACTAACAGCTAAAGGATTTTTTAGAATCAAACTGTCATGATCCACGTCTTGGATCATGGCATATTCTGGTTTTGGTTCTGTTTATTACATTCTGTCTAGTATTTGTCTTCCTCAATTCTTTGTGGCACTTCCTGGTTTTGTTTCCGTTGTCATAGTTACCCATTTAGTGTCACCCGTCTCTGCTTTGATCACGCGCACCTGCCCTTGATTATTTATCTCCCTATATATGCCCGCCTCTGTTTGACATTCAGTCTTGGACTCTTGCTTGCTACACGCAACAGCTGACGCTGCTCTTCCAACATTGTGGTAAATCTATGTTTGTATACTTGTTAGCTTATATGCTATTTTGTTTATTTATGTCCCTAGCTTCCACGCTAGCGCCCTTTGTTCTTTCTAGCTCCCAAGTTAGTTTTGTTGGTTTTTGGTTAGTGCCTTTGTGCAAGTGTTTCTGTTCTTAGTTTGTTTTAGTATATAAATAAATTCTTATCCCTACCCTCACGCTGTGTTCCATCTTCCGCTGCACCCACGAGAGAACAACTCGTCACCACAATGCCACCGAGACGTCACAGAAGAGTCCAAGCAAGTAAACATTCTCTCGCAGCCGAAATACAGGCATTTGATGAGTTCACGGGGCTGATAGCCCAAGCAATGGAGGCGGGGACTTTTCGCCACACGCCAGAGTGGATCTGGGAGCCCGGACGTTTCCAGGCTTCCCCCGACGCCTCTCGACTCGATGTGGTCCCGCCTCGCACGCGTCAGCAAGGGCGGATGCCAAGAGAAAAGGCTTCGCCTAGCGACAGAGACGCGCTAACCCCGGCATCACTACCTCATGGACACAGCCAGTTCCAACCCGTTCAGGACTCATCCTACACATATGGTAATCATTTTTTTTGTCCCTCCTTTTACTCCTCCGGCGTGCCTGTCAGTAACGGGTACTACAGCCGTGACGTCACTCCTCCGATGTCTCCTGAGGGGAGTGAAGATGAGGATTGTTTTTTAAAGGATTCACTCCCGCTGTCGTCCACAAGGGACTGTAATAGTGCTATCAGACACTTTCAGGACATTTTTTTGCAGTTTCAAACTGACTCTCAGTTTTCTAAAATCCAGCCCCCTCTGACTGTTGCTCCCACCCTGTCTACCTCTTTCTGTTCCTCCCCCCACCCACCCCTAGAGGTTGTTTTAGACCGTGGAGAGCGCGTCTGTCATCCGCTTTTGGAAGGGGGGGCTCATGCTGGTAGCTGTATTCAGCCAAGCTTCTTCCTCCAAAAAGACCTCCTCCACCGGTCTTTCGTCCCGCCAGACTGCAACCTCCTGTACGTCCTCCTCCACCGGTATTCCGGTTAGCTCCTCCTAGGCCGCCTCCACTGGCACCACGGCTGGCTGTAGTCAGCCCTGGCCCTAGTCCTTGCCCAAGCCCTCGTATGACTGTTAGTCTTAGTCCTTGCCCAAGTCTTTGCCCAAGCCCTAGTATGACTGTTAGTCCTTGTACTTTTCCAAGTTCTTGTCCAGTCCCTAGTATGACTGTTAGTCCTAGTCCTTGCCCAGGTTCTAGCCCTAGTCCTAGCCCTAGTCATATCCCCGGTCCTAGCCCAAGGTCTAGCCCTGGTCCTAGTCATAGTCTTAGTCATAATTTTAGTCCTTGTCCTAGTCCTAGCCATAGTTCGAGTCCCGGTACCTGTCCTTGTCATAGTCATAGTCCCAGTCTTAGTCATTGACTTAGTCCTAGTCACAGTTGTATTCCTCGTCATAGTTCGAGTCCATGTCATACTTCTAGACGAGGTCTGGATCCCACTCCAGCACCTGACTTCATGCTGGATCCCACTCCAGCACCTGACTTCATGCTGGATCCCACTCAAGCACAGGACTTCATGCTGGATCCCACTCCAGCACATGACTTCATGCTGCATCCCCCTCCAGCACAGGACTTCATGCTGGACCCCACTCCAGCACAGGACTTCATGCTGGACCCCACTCCAGCACAGGACTTCATGCTGGATCCCACTCCAGCACAGGACGTCATGCTGGATCCCACTCCAGCACGGGACTTCATGCTGGATCCCACTCCAGCACCTGTTCTTCAGCTGAGACCAGTGCCGGTTCCTTGGCTGAGAACCGTGCCGGCTCCTCGGCTGAGACCAGTGCCGGCTCCTCGGCTGAGACCAGTGCCGGCTCCTCGGCTGAGACCAGTGCCGGCTCCTCGGCTGAGACCAGTGCCGGCTCCTCGGCTGAGACCAGTGCCGGCTCCTCTGCCGGCTTCTGCACCTGACTCGTCTGTTGCGGCGTCGGCGCCTTACTCGTCTGCTGCGACGTCCACGCCTGACTCGTCTGCTGTGGCGTCCACGCCTGTCTTCACGACGACAACGCCTGTCTCCACGACGAAGACGCCGCCTGTCTCCACGACGTCGCCTGTCTCCCCGACGACGACGACGACACCTGATTCAGCTGCAGCAACCGCCCCGTCTTGGGCGCCCCCCAGGACTTTCACGGCAGCGGCGTTCCATCCGCCTCCGCCACATGGCTTGTCCTCGGTGGATTCGGGGACATGCAACCTGGCGACCCTCCACCATGTCCTCCCTCCGCCCTCCCTTCATGTTTGGACTTTTTTGTGTGGGAGGGTTCATGTTAAAATTTTGGGTCATCTGGTATCTGTCCCCAGAGGGGGGGCTTATGTCATGATCCAACTCTTGGATCATGGCATATTCTGGTTTTGGTTCTGTTTATCACATTCTGTCTAGTATTTGTCTTCCTCAGTTATTTGTGGCACTTCCTGGTTTAGTTTCCGTTGTCATCGTTACCCATTTAGTGTCACCTGTCTCTGCTTTGATCACGCGCACCTGCCCTTGATTATTTATCTCCCTCTATATGCCCGCTTTTGTTTGACATTCAGTCTTGGACTCTTTCTTGCTACACGCAACAGCTGACGCTGCTCTTCCAACATTGTGGTAAATCTATGGTTGTATACTTGTTAGCTTATATGCTATTTTGTTTGTTTGTGTCCCTAGCTTCCACGCTAGCGCCCTTTGTTCTTTCTAGCTCCCAAGTTAGTTTTGTTGGTTTTTGGTTAGTGCCTTTGTGCAAGTGTTTCTGTTCTTAGTTTGTTTTATTATATAAATAAATTCTTATCCTTACCCTCACGCTGTGTTCCATCTTCCGCTGAACCCACGAGAGAACAACTCGTCACCACAATGCCACCGAGACGTCACACAAACAATATTTTATCTCCATTTAAATTTGGTTTTGGAAAACAGCATAGCACTAATACAGCTGCTCTAAAGGTCCTCAATGATTTAATCAAGGCTGTAGACGGCAAGAAATATTGTCAAAAGCATTTGACACAGTAGACCACAGTCTTTTAATTCAAACCCTTCATCACTTTGGATTATCTAAGAATACAGCTGCTTGGTTCACAGACTATCTTTCCAGCAGAGCACAATGTGTACAGGGGGCTGGGACGACCTCTTCATTACTGGACATTACCAAAGGAGTTCCACAAGGCTCAGTGCTGGGGCCCATTTTATTTTCTATCTCTGGGCCCGAGCTCAGCTAAGATGGACTGATGCAAAGTGGAAAAGTGTTCTGTGGTCGGACGAGTCCACATTTCAAATTGTTTTTTGGAAACGATGAACGTCATGTCATCCGGATCAAAGAGGAAAAGAACCATCAGGACTGATCTAGCTGCAAAGTTCAAAAGCCAGCATCTGTGATGGTATGGGGGTGTATTAGTTCCCAAGGCATGGGTAACTTACACATCTGTGAAGGCACCATTAATGCTGAAAGGTACATACAGCTTTTGGAGCAACATATGTTGCCATCCAAGCAACGTTATCATGGACGCCCTTGCTTATTTTAGCAAGACAATACCAAGTCACTTGTTACAACAGCGTGGCTTCACAGTAAAAGACTGCGGGTACTAGACTGGCCCGTCTGTAGTCCAGACCTGTCTCCAATTGAAAATGTGTGGCGCATTATGAAGCCTAAAATACCACAACGGAGACACCAGAGTGTTAAACAACCTAAGGTGTACATACAACAAGAATGGGAAAGAATTCCACCTGAAAAGCTTCAAAAATGTGTCTCCTCAGTTCCCAAACGTTTATTGAGTGTTCTTAAAAGAAAAGGTGATGTAACACAGTGGTGAACATGCCCTTT
This sequence comes from Nerophis ophidion, assembly GCF_033978795.1. Classification (NCBI taxonomy): domain Eukaryota; kingdom Metazoa; phylum Chordata; class Actinopteri; order Syngnathiformes; family Syngnathidae; genus Nerophis; species Nerophis ophidion. Next base: position 30,709,140 of record NC_084622.1, read on the forward strand.
CCCAACTACTTTGGCACGTGTCGCAGCTATGCTATTCTACGTTAATTATTATTTGCAAAAAAACTAAACTTTATGAGTTTGAAAATCAAATATCTTGTTTTTGTAGTGCATTCAATTGAATATGGGTTAAAAAGGATTTGCAAATCATTGTATTCCGTTTATATTTACATCCAACACAATTTTCCAACTCATATGGAAACGGGGTTTGTATAAAAACTGAGAAGGGCTGAACGAAAATGGCACCAAAAAGAAAATCATGTACTGCAGATTACAAACTGGACGTAGTGAAATATGCAGCAGAAAACGACAAGAGGAAGTGGTGCATACCTTTGGAGTTGGCAGAGTTGTTTACAAGCGACATCGAGGAAGAAGATATCGGATTTAGCAAATAGGAGTGACAGATTGTTTGGTAAACGTATAGCATGTTCTATATGTTATAGTTATTTGAATGACTCTTACCATAATATGTTACGTTAACATACCAGGCACCTTCTCAGTTGGTTATTTATGCGTCATATAACGTACACTTATTCAGCCTGTTGTTCACTATTCTTTATTTATTTGAAATTGCCTTTCAAATGTCTATTGGATTTTATCAAATAAATTTCCCCCAAAAATGCGACTTATACTCCAGTGCGACGTATATATGTTTTTTCCTTCTTTATTATGCATTTTCAGCAGGTGCGCAGTATACTCCGGGGCAATTTATAATCCGAAAAATACGGTACTTGGGTTTTACTCTTGATCAGGAGCTTTCATTTAAAGCTTAAATTACCAACTTGGTCTCCAAGCTTAGGGTAAAGCTTGGTCTCTTTTTTAGAAATAAAAACTGCTTCTCTCTTAAAGTCAGAAAGGAATTGGTGACAGCGACTATCTTGCCCGTAATTGATTATGGAGACATGCTTTATTATAGTGCTTCTTCCAAATGCCTCCAGTCCTTGGAAACTGTTTTTCACTCAGCACTAAGATTTGTTACTGGCTGTCGAAGTCTCACCCACCACTGTCAACTGTATATGAAGTCAGACTTATCTTCATTGAGTGCACGCCGATACACACATTAACTGACTATCATTTATAAAGCTCTTTTATGTTTAATGCCTCCATACTTGTATACTTTGTTACAAAGAAAAAACAGCTCTTACTCGTTATGTTTTAACAATTTGTATGTTTTAACTGTTCCCCATGTACGGACTGACTTTGACAAAAGAGCTTTTGGCATTGCTGCCCCTATGGAATGAAATGCAATGCAGACGAAACTGAAACTCACAGAACTACTTCCGTTTGGAGTCTGTGTGGAGTTTGCATGTTTTCTCCGTGAATGCGTGGGTTCCTTCCGGGTACTCCGGCTTCCTCCCACTTCCAAAGACATGCACCTGGGGATAGGTTGATTGGCAACACTAAATTGGCCATAGTGTGAGAATGTGAGTGTGAATGTTGTCTGTCTATCTGTGTTGGCCCTGCGATGAGGTGGCGACTTGTCCAGGGTGTAACCCTTCTTCCGCTGGATTGTAGCTGAGATAGGCACCAGCGCCCTCCGCAACCCCAAAGGGAATAAGCGGTAGAAAAATGGATGGATGGATGGATGTTTGCAAGGATTTCAGTTATATGTATGAGAGCATCTTACCAGTGTGTATGAGACATACTTGCCAAACTTGAGACCTCCGATTTCGGGAGGTGGGGGGGTGGGGGGTGGGGGGTGTAGTTGTGGGTGGGGGGCATGGTTGAGGGCGTGGTTAAGAGGGGATGAGTATATTTACAGCTGTTGTGTGCGCAGTTGTGCACTGCATTTTCTAAAAGCCGTAAATGTTATTGTCACATATGCATGATTGATTGATTGATTGAAACTTTTATTAGTAGATTGCACAGTTCAGTAAATATTCCGTACAATTGACCACTAAATGGTAACACCGCAATAAGTTTTTCAACTTGTTTAAGTTGGGGTCCACGTTAATCAATTCATAGTACAAATATATACTATCAGCATAATACAGTCATCACACAAGTTAATCATCATAGTATATACATTAAATTATTTAAAATCCGGGGGGTGGGATGAGGAGCTTTGGTTGGTATCAGTACTTCAGTCATCAACAATTGCCTCATGAGAGAAATAGACATTGAAACAGTGTAGGTCTTACTTAGTAGGATATGTACAGCGAGCAGAGAACATAGTGAGTTCAGAGAGCATAAGAGCAAGTATATACATTAAAAATACATTCGATTATTCACATTAGGTTATTTACAATTCGGGTAGATGAGATGTGAATGGAGGAGAATTAGTAAAGGGTTGAAGTTACCTGTAGGTGTTGTGGTGTATGTACAGTAGATGACAGTATTGTCCTGTTAGAGAGTGTCACATGCTGTTTACGGCAGACGAACTGCCTTACGGTAGACGTAAACGTGACTGCTGTTGTTGTGTGTTGTTAGTGCGCTGGGAGGACATTAATGAAACTGCCTAACAATAAACCCCCATAAGAAACCAAGAACTCGCCCTCGATTATTCTACAGTTCTAACGTCATTGGGCAGACACACTGTTTATAATGTGGGAAAACAAACGTGAAAACAGGCTGTCTTCACTCAGGTCCGCATGGAACTGGAGGGGGCGTGGCCTCCAGCTCCGCCTGAATTTCGGGAGGTTTTCGGGAGAGGCGCTGAATTTCGGGAGTCTCCCGGAAAATCCGGGAGGGTTGGCAAGTATGGTATGAGAGCATCTTACCAGTGTGTATGAGAGACATTGCATTCCGGTTCCAGTCACCAATAACACCCTTTTCAGACAAGTTTTTTTTTTTTATGCCAAGTTGTTTGTGAACAAAATGTCGGCCTAACTGCCGACAAGTAGCTTAACCGAGACAGGAGCTTCTACTTCATAATTTGAGGGCTTCAGCGGAGAATATAACAACACTTTCCATGCAACAAGTGTCGGGCTGCCGCCGTCGGTTACACCTGCATGCCGCGACACCTGAGCGGCCACTTTCTCCTCCCGACAGCCAAGTAAGTAGTCTGGAGCACTCGTTCCGTTGCGATTGTTATCAAGCGCAACCTTCCAGCTCATGGACATCGGGGCAAGAGGAGGAAAAGGTAATTAGACATTATTTATTTCTAAATGATTGTTGAATCCCACAAAATGTAAGGCAACATAGCATTGTAGCCATTAAGCAGTTAGCCCTGTGTGCCTCCAGTGCCCTCCACTACAAACAAGTTAGCAACTAGTGTTTCTGGGGCTCCTAAGAGTCCGACATCTATTGCAAACTTGCTGTTGGTCTCGCAGGAAACGGAAATAGTACACTGTCAAATCAGCTAGTAATGTTTGCAGAGTTGTTGCTATGGTAACATGTTGAAATGTGAGTCACGTCGTGGTACGTCAGTAGCTGATCGAATAGTAATAATAATAGATTAGATTTATTTAGCGGTTTTCTATGGACTAGATAAGGGGTCCCCAAATTACGGCCCGGGGACCGGTTACAGCCCGCCAACGTCCAATATCCGGCTCGCTGGAATTATTTTTGTTGTATTATTATTTTAAATATGTCTTTTCTAATCCATTTTTTGATGTCCGCTAGCCGCTCAAGCAAATCATTGTCTGAAAATGCATTTTCCCGTATGACTTAGATTGTCTCAGCTGTTTTTTATGTGATCTGATTGTTACATTCTTATTTCAGAGTCACCACGCAGCTGCATGACCATTTCAACAAGGACGGAATACACAACCTCTGGATTCATTATATTGTTCAGAATATTCAATACATTTTACATAAATATATTAATCATCTTTTTTTTTTTTTGCTCAAAAAAGATTCCTTATGACTTATTATTCATATACATTTCAATGTTTCTTGTAGTCAGACAATAGATATTGTTTGTCTAAAATTATAGTTTAAGTTATTTTGTTAATATTTACTCCTAGCCCCTAACATAAATACAATAATCATAAGACAAACAATTGTGTAGCACAAACATTTGGGACAAGTTTGGGGAGATTTTGAAAAATTGTGTGTGGTGGTGGGGGGGCTGGATGACATCACTAGTCAGAACATGTATTTTAAAATAACTTAAAAACCTCAAATATTTACGGCTCAAACATATTGCAGTGTTATTTTGATATTTGCAATAATAAAGTGGGCAACTGCTGACAGTTCTGTGCAACAGCTTCTTTTTTTATTTATTTTTTACAAAATGTTTAAACAAAACCTTAATTCGCAGAATACACTGCACAAGTGAAGAAAACATTTTCACAAACAATATAATTCCCATTATATGGAAGTATGGGGTATCAGACTGTCTTATTGTGGCGGTCCGCTCCCTGTACGATCAGTGTCAGAGCTTGGTCCGCATTGCCGGCAGTAAGTCGAACACATTTCCAGTGAGGGTTGGACTCCGCCAAGGCTGTCCTTTGTCACCGATTCTGTTCATAACTTTTATGGACAGAATTTGTAGGCTCAGTCAAGGTGTTGAGGGGTTCTGGTTTGGTGACCGCAGGATTAAGTCCCTGCTTTTTGCAGATGATGTAGTCCTGATGGCTTCATCTTCAGCTCTCAGTGGATCGGTTCGCAGCCAAGTGTGAAGCCACCGGAATGAGAATCATCACCTCCAAGTCCGAGTCCATGGTTCTCGCCCGGAAAAGGGTGGAGTGCCATCTCTGGGTTGGGGAGGAGACCCTGCCCCAAGTGGAGGAGTTCAAGTACCTAGGAGTCTTGTTCACGGGTGAGGGAAGAGTTGATCGTGAGATTGACAGGCGGATCGGTGCGGCGTCTTCAGTAATGCGGACGTTGTACCGATCCGTTGTGGTGAAGAAGGAGCTGAGCCGGAAGGCAAAGCTCTCAATTTACCGGTCGATCTACGTTCCCATCCTCACCTATGGTCATGAGCTTTGGGTCATGACCGAAAGGATAAGATCACGGGTACAAGCGGCCGAAATGAGTTTCCTCCGCCGGGTGGTGGGGCTCTCCCTTAGAGATAGGGTGAGAAGCTCTGTCATCCGGGAGGAACTCAAAGTAAAGCCGCTGCTCCTTCACATCGAGAGGAGCCAGATGAGGTGGTTCGGGCATCTGGTCAGGATGCCACCCGAACGCCTCCCTAGGGAGGTGTTTAGGGCACGTCCAACTGCTAAGAGGCCACGGGGAAGACCCAGGACACGTTGGGAAGACTATGTCTCCCGGCTGGCCTGGGAACGCCTCGGGATCCCCCGGGAAGAGCTAAATGAAGTGGCTGGGGAGAGGGAAGTCTGGGTTTCTCTGCTTAGGCTGTTGCCCCCGCGACCCGACCTCGGATAAGTGGAAAAAGATGGATGGATATAATTCCCATGTTGTTCACCGAATAATGTGCAGAATTGAAGTGAAAATGTCTATTCAATAGTTGCCATTTTTTCAAGTGGGTTCACTTGTTGCAAAATGTTCATTGTCGTCTCACTAATGTTTACATCTACTGTATGTGGAATTACAGTGTTATTATTTGTCTGGAGTTCAGGTAGTGGACCTTCTTCATCAATCCCATAATAGTTGTCAGCATCAAAATGCTGCTTATAGCTACATGGATTTCTGCATTATTGATGACACCTGAATGCCACAGCTGAAGTTGTGTCTGCCCCCCCTTGTGTTGAGATGCAAAGAAGTTGTTTGGAAGCCAACTTCCATGAATCCAGAGGTTGTGTATTCCGTCCTTGTTGAAATGGTCATGCAGCTGTCTCTGAAATAAGAATGTAACAATCAGATCACATGAAAACAGCTAAGACAATATAAGTCACACGGGAAAATGCATTTTTAGACAATATAATTTGCTTGAGCCGCTAGGGGGACATCAAAAAATGTATTAGAAACGACAGTGGCCGCTCAGGTGTCGCGGCATGCAGGTGTAACCGACGGCGACAGCCCGACCCTTGTTGCATTGAAAGTGTTGTTATATTCTCCGCTGAAGCCCTCAAATTATGAAGTAGAGCTCCTGCCTCGGTTAAGCTACTGGTCGGCAGTTAGGCAGACATTTTGTTCACAAACAACTTGGCATAAAAATTAAAAATAAACTTGTCTGAAAAAGGGCGGGTATTACTGGTGGTGACTGGAACCGGAATGCAATGTCTCTCATACACACTGGTTAGATGCTCTCATACACACTGGTTAGATGCTCTCATACACACTGGTAAGATGCTCTCATACACACTGGTAAGATGCTCTCATACACACTGGTAAGATGCTCTCATACACACTGGTAAGATGCTCTCATACACACTGGTAAGATGCTCTCATACACACAGGTAAGATGCTCTCATACACACAGGTAAGATGCTCTCATACACACTGGTAAGATGCTCTCATACACACTGGTAAGATGCTCTCATACACACTGGTAAGATGCTCTCATACACACTGGTAAGATGCTCTCATACACACTGGTAAGATGCTCTCATACACACTGGTAAGATGCTCTCATACACACAGGTAAGATGCTCTCATACACACTGGTAAGATGCTCTCATACACACTGGTAAGATGCTCTCATACACACAGGTAAGATGCTCTCATACACACTGGTTAGATGCTCTCATACACACTGGTTAGATGCTCTCATACACACTGGTAAGATGCTCTCATACACACTGGTAAGATGCTCTCATACACACTGGTAAGATGCTCTCATACACACTGGTAAGATGCTCTCATACACACTGGTAAGATGCTCTCATACACACAGGTAAGATGCTCTCATACACACTGGTAAGATGCTCTCATACACACTGGTAAGATGCTCTCATACACACTGGTAAGATGCTCTCATACACACTGGTAAGATGCTCTCATACACACAGGTAAGATGCTCTCATACACACTGGTAAGATGCTCTCATACACACTGGTAAGATGCTCTCATACACACTAGTAAGATGCTCTCATACATATAACTGAAATCCTTGCACACATTCTACTAAAATTGTTGTCTCTCACACGCAAGTTGTGTGTGTGTGTGCGTGAGAGTAAAACATTTTAGTTGTTTATGTGAGAGCATTTTAGTTGTTTATGTGAGAGCATGGCTTCACCGTGGCAGAGGGGTTAGTGTGTCTGCCTCACAATACGAAGGTCCTGGAGTCCTGGGTTCAAATCCAGGCTCGAGATCTTTCTGTGTGGAGTTTGCATGTTCTCCCCGTTAATGCGTGGGTTCCCTTCCTCCCACTTCCAAAGACATGCACCTGGGGATAGGTTGATTGGCAACACTAAATTGGCCCTAGTGTGTGAATGTGAGCGTGAATGTTGTCTGTCTATCTGTGTTGGCTCTGCGGTGAGGTGGCGACCTGTCCAGAGTGTCCCCGCCTTCCGCCCGATTGTAGCTGAGATAGGCGCCAGCGCCCCCCGCGACTCCAAGAGGGAATAAGTGCTAGAAAATGGATGGATGTGAGAGCATTTCAGTAGTGTATGTGAGAGCATTTCAGTGGTGTGTATAAGAGTGTTTCAGTAGTGTGTGAGAGAGCATTTCAGTAGTATATGTGAGAGCATTTCGGTAGTGGATGTAAGAGCATTTCCGTAGTGTATGTGAGAGCATTTCAGTAGTGTGTATAAGACTGTTTCAGTAATGTGTGTGAGAGAAAAACATTTCAGGTGTTTATGTGAGAGCATTTCAGTAGTGTGTATAAGAGCGTTTCAGTAGTGTGTACAAGAGTGTTTCAGTAGTGTGTGTGAGAGAAAAACATTTCAGTTGTTTATGTGACAGCATTTCAGTAGTGGGGCTTCACGGTGGCAGAGGGGTTAGTGCGTCTGCCTCACAATACAAAGGTCCTGCAGTCCTGGGTTCAAATCCAGGCTCAGTATCTTTCTGTGTGGAGTTTGCATGTTCTCCCCGTGAATGCGTGGGTTCCCTCCGGGTACTCCGGCTTCCTCCCACTTCCAAAGACATGCACCTGGGGATAGGTTGATTGGCAACACAAAATTGGCCCTAGTGTGTGAATGTGAGTGTGAATGTTGTCTGTCTATCTGTGTTGGCCCTGCGATGAGGTGGCGACTTGTCCAGGGTGTACCCCGCCTTCCGCCCGATTGTAGCTGAGATAGGCGCCAGCGCCCCCCGCGACCCCAAAAGGGAATAAGCGGTAGAAATGGATGGATGGGCATTTCAGTAGTGTATGTAAGAGGTAATTCTGAATAATGTCCCTAACGGCCCCTCATAGAAAACACACTGGTACTCACAAAGAAGGAGAGCAAAATGGTGATTAGGTGGCAGATATATATTTGCAAGGAAATTTACAAGAAGGATACTTACGAGGAACTACATCTTGTGAGACGAGGTCGGCCGACACCAAAGCTATCCCAGCAATGAAATGGTTTGCTCGCGACTTTCACACGAATCAACCAACTACGACCAACTTCAAGCTGTACCAATGACTTATACCACGTCGAATGGGTACTAAAATTTGTGAGTTAAAATATTTTATTTCTTAATTTTTTCATGCCTCCTTTGTTTTATACAATTCTTTTAATTTTGACAGTGCCACATAAGATATGTTTTAATTGCTGAAAAGGGTTTATTGAATGTTAAACGCGCTGAAGAATTACCCCATTTTGTACACTGTTGAGGTGCTTCAATGCGTAGTGATGTGCAAGTGTGTTTCTGTATTGAATCTCCAGCCGTGTACATGTGGTGACATAAATGAGGGTATTTTGAGAGGTGAATTTGTTCTAAGTAGGACATCAATTAAGGCCTAGGTGAGAAACGCACGGCCGCCGCTGGTATAGATACAATAAATAATGGCACACATGTCAACGTAAACAGGATTGTCTTCAAATAGACAAACTTTCGACAATTCAATTTAGAGGATTCTGATTCTGCTATCAACCTCGCAACCTAATCCTCATATTTTTACCGTAAAATCTGTTGTCATTTTTACAGTGTAGAATTGAATGGATAACTTGCTTTAAAATCATAAGTCAAGCAGATATTTAAGTATTAATTTTTATTTTAGCAAAAAAAATGGAATGTATGATGATGTTTATGTTGCATTGTTAGATTTGAATCAAATTTAAATGATATAAAGTTTCATGAGTACATTTATTTTTGACTGTCAAAATAGAAAGAACAAATACATTTAGTAAAAAAAGATCAAACATTTCCTTGATGCATATTATTTCCAGGCTTTCACGTGCCACGTATAAAATAATGTGGCAAGCCAGATCTGTCCCCGGGCCTTGAGTTTACCGCCTGTGATATATTTAGTCAAGTTTGGTTTCCACTGCATTATTTATTATCATGAAACACACGTTAAATAGAGATGTCCGTTAATGGCTTTTTTGCGGATATCTGATATTCCTATATTGTCCCACTCTGAATTACCGATACCAATATCAACCGATGCCGTTATATACAGTCGTGGAATTAACACATTATTATGCCTAATTTTGTTCTGATGCCCCGTTGAATGCATTAAACAATGTAACAAGGTTTTCCAAAATAAATCAACTCAAATAATGGAAAAAAATGCCAACATGGCACTGCCATATTTATTATTGAAGACACAAAGTGCATTATTTTTTTTAGCATGCCTCAAAACTGCAGCTTGGAATTTGGGACATGCTCTCCCTGAGAGAGTATGAGGAGGTTGAGGTGGGCGGCGTTGAGGTGAAGGGGTAGGGGAAGCGAGGGTGTATATATTGTAGAGTCCCGGAGAGTTAGTGCTGCAATGGGTTCTGGATATTTGTTCTGTTGTGTTAATGTTGTGTTACGGTGCGGATCTTCTCCCGAAATGTGTTTGTCATTCTTGTTTGGTGTGGGTTCACATTATGGCGCATATTTGCAACAGTGTCAAAGTTGTTTATACGGCCACCGTCAGTGTGACCTGTATGGCTGTTGACCAAGTATGCTTTGCATTCACTTGTGTGCGTCAAAAGCTGTAGTTATTATGTGACTGGGCCGGCATGCAAAGGCAGTGCCTTTAAGGTTTATTGGCGCTCTGTACTCCCCCCTACGTCCGTGCAAACAGTGGTGTTTTAAAAAATCATGAATTTTACTTTTTGAAACTGATACCGATAATTTCGGGTACTACATTTTAAAGCATCTATCGGCCAATAATATCGGCAGTCCGATATTATCGGACATCCCTACTGTTTAACCGTCATTTTGTTCCCACAGCAGCCTTTGTTCTATTACCCTTTTCTGAGTTGGAGATGGCAGGTATGGAGTGCAGCATCACTGCTTTGTTTAGTAGCAACAACATAAGAGGCAATTTTGTTTTCTCTGCATAAAAATACCTTTTCACATGTACTTTGTAAAACAAAGCAGGGAGTAAGAGAGATATTTCAGTTCAGTTCAGTTTCAGTTTATTCCCCACATGCATACAATACAATGTAATGCATCACATATTTCCAGTTGTTTCATTACAGCACCTCCGAAAAGGAGTAGGAAGAAGCTGAGCCTTTTTAATCTTACCCCTTTTCATACCATAGCCATTTTATCCCATTTCCTTGTTCTCTGTAACAGAACAGTGCCTCACTATGGTATTTGTACTATGGTATATAAATAATATACCATAGTAAGTAAACAAATATTAAATACATGAGTAATATTTATCTAAAAAAACTAAACAAAAAAAACAACAACAAAAATAAATTTAAAAAAGGGCCGTTCATCATAATTCTTGTTCTGTGGACTTTGTGAACAGTGTCTTAAACTGAATCGTATTGGTGTTTTGTTTGATTTCTTTGGTTAATCCATTCCATAATTTAATTCCACATACTAATAAGCTAAAGGTTTTAAGTGTTGTACGAGCATACAAATGTTTTAAATTAGATTTTCCTCTAAGGTTATATTTCTCCTCTTTTGTTGAGAAGAATTGTTGTACATTCTTGGGTAGCAGGTTATAGTTTGCTCTGTACATCATTTTAGCTCTTTGCAAACGCAACAAATAGTTGAATTTTAAAAATTGTGATTTAATAAATAAAGAGTTTGTATGATCTCTGTATCCATTATGTATTATTCTAATTGATCTTTTTTGGAACACCATTAGTAAATGAAGTGCACATTTGCAGTTGTTTCCCCATATTTCTACACAATAACTCAGATATGTAACACTAGCGATCAGTAAAGGATATGGAGTGATTTTTGGTCTAGAACATGTTTTGCTTTATTCAATATTGACCTGTTCTGTCATGACGGGGTTGCAGCTTACTGCGGGGTCGTTCTCCAAGGAAGGCAGACAGACTACTCGGGACAAGGAATGCAGGTAAAAACATGATTTAATCTCAAACGCTAAGTACTACAAAAACAGAAACACAAGGCAAAGGCAAAAACGCACTTGGAGCTAAACTAACACTAAGAGTAAACTATGGACAAGGCAAAACAAAAACTCGCTAACTGTGGCATGAATAAGCAAAACTTACTTAGACAAGGCATTAAACTATGGCAAGGCTTGAACCAAATCAGCACAGAGCAAGAAAAGAACAATGACGCCAGCCGACTGACTGGCAAAGACAAGCTTAAATGCCTCTGATTAGTGCTCAGGAAGCAGGTGAGCGGGCAAGCACTAATCAGAGACAGGTGAACACAATGAGTAACCATGGCAACCAAAAACAAACAGGAACTAAAGGAGTCCAAAATTAACAGAAAATACAAAAACATGATCCGAACCACGGATCATAACATGTTCCTTGCTACTTTATGTTGTATATTCTTTACATAAGATTTCCAGTTCATTTTATCATCTTTTATCACAGCCAAAAATGTGATTTCTTTTACCCTTTCAATATCTACTTGGACTGGAATAGAAGACCAGCAAATAAGTGATGTCAATCTGAAACCCATTATAATGTCTGAATCTGATGATGAAAGAACACAAATGTCAGTGTATAGTCCTGCACAATAATAATGTATTTTAGTCTTTTTTTTTTGTTAAGAGATTAAAACTTTTTTTTTCTGCGTTCCTCCTCTATAGGATTCAATTTCCATGACTATAATCGGAAGAAGCTGGAATTCTGTAATTCCCAATGATTCACCATTTCATAATTTGTCAAAAGTAGTTGTTGTTTGCTGTCATGAAGTCTGCCATGATTAGAAGTAGTTGTTATTGTTGAAGGAAATAGCGATTGTTGTGATACGCTCTATGACATCAAACACTTCAAATGAACAAAATAACATTAACATGTTATTATGAAGGTGTCTGTTACTACATACGGCATGTATATATTGATTTTGGATGTTTTTTAGGGGGCTTTATAGGCAGAATATATCGAATCCCCTTTACCTCCATTGTTAGCCACCTCTTGCTAGTGTTTATTTATGCATAAAAAAGAGAAAGACATACAGTATGTTGCCAAAAGTATTTGGTCACCCATCCAAATGATCAGAATCAGATGTCCTAATCACTTGGCCCGGCCACAGGTGTATTAAATCAAGCACTTAGGCATGGAGACTGTTTTTAATAAACATTTGTGAAAGAATGGGCTGTGCTCAGGAGCTCAGTGATTTCCAGTGTGGAACTGTAATAAGATGCCACTTCCATCCATCTTCTTCCGCTTATCCGAGGTCGGGTCACGGGGGCAACAGCCTAAGCAGGGAAACCCAGACTTCCCTCTCCCCAGCCACTTCGTCTAGCTCTTCCCGGAGAATCCCGAGGCGTTCCCTGGCCAGCCGGGAGACATAGCCTTCCCAACGTGTCCTGGGTCTTCCCGTGGCCTCCTACTGGTCGGACGTGCCCTAAACATCTCCCTAGGGAGGCGTTCGGGTGGCATCCTGACCAGATGCCCGAACCACCTCATCTGGCTCCTCTCGATGTGAAGGAGCAGCGGCTTTACTTTGAGTTCCTCCCGGATGGCAGAGCTTCTCACCCTATCTCTAAGGGAGAGCCCCGCCACACGGCGGAGGAAACTCATTTCGGCCGCTTGTACCCGTGATCTTATCCTTTCGGTCATGAACCAAAGCTCATGACCATAGGTGAGGATGGGAACGTAGATCGACCGGTAAATTGAGAGCTTTGCCTTCCGGCTCAGCTCCTTCTTCACCACAACGGATCGGTACAACGTCCGCATTACTGAAGACGCCGCACCAACCCCTCAATGCCTTGACTGTGCCTAGAAATTCTGTCCATAAAAGTTATGAACAGAATCGGTGACAAAGGACAGCCTTGGCGGAGTCCAACCCTCACTGGAAATGTGTTCGACTTACTGCTGGCAATGCGGACCAAGCTCTGACACTGATCGTACAGGGAGCGGACCGCCACAATAAGACAGTCCGATACCCCATACTCTCTGAGCACTCCCCACAGGACTTCCCGAGGGACACGGTCGAATGCCTTCTCCAAGTCCACAAAGCACATGTAGACTGGTTGGGCAAACTCCCATGCACCCTCAAGAACCCTGCGGAGAGTATAGAGCTGGTCCACAGTTCCACGACCAGGACGAAAACCACACTGTTCCTCCTGAATCCGAGGTTCGACTATCCGGCGTAGCCTCCTCTCCAGTACACCTGAATAAACCTTATCGGGAAGGCTGAGGAGTGTGATCCCACGATAGTTGGAACACACCCTCCGGTCCCCCTTCTTAAAGAGAGGAACCACCACCCCGGTCTGCCAATCCAGAGGTACCGCCCCCGATGTCCACGCAATGCTGCAGAGTCTTGTCAACCAAGACAGCTCCACAGCATCCAGAGCCTTAAGGAACTCCGGGCGGACCTCATCCACCCCTGGGGCCTTGCCACCGAGGAGCTTTTTAACTACCTCAGCGACATCAGCCCCAGAAATAGGAGAGCCCACCACAGATTCCCCAGGCACGGCTTCCTCATAAGAAGACGTGTTGGTGGGATTGAGGAGGTCTTCAAAGTATTCCTTCCACCTATCCACAACATCCGCAGTCGAGGTCAGCAGAACACCATCCGCACCATACACGGTGTTGACAGTGCACTGCTTCCCCTTCCTGAGGCGGCGGACGGTGGTCCAGAATCGCTTCGAAGCCGTCCGGAAGTCGTTTTCCATGGCTTCCCTGAACTCCTCCCATGTCCGAGTTTTTGCCTCAGCGACCGCTGAAGCTGCACACCGCTTGGCCTGTCGGTACCTGTCCACTGCCTCCGGAGTCCTATGAGCCAAAAGGACCCGATAGGACTCCTTCTTCAGCTTGACGGCATCCCTCACCACTGGTGTCCACCAAGGGGTTTTAGGATTGCCGCCCCGACAAGCACCAACTACCTTGCGGCCACAGCTCCGATCAGCCGCCTCGACAATAGAGGTGCGGAACATGGTCCACTCGGACTCAATGTCCAGGACCTCCCTCGTGACATGTTCAAAGTTCTTCCGGAGGTGGGAATTGAAACTTTCTCTGACAGGAGACACTGCCAGACGTTCCCAGCAGACCCTCACAATGCGTTTGGGCCTCCCAGGTCTGTCCGGCACCGTCCCCCACCATCGCAGCCAACTCACCACCAGGTGGTGATCGGTAGAAAGCTCCGCCCCTCTCTTCACCCGAGTGTCCAAAACATAAGGCCGCAAATCCGATGACACAACTACAAAGTCGATCATGGAACTGCGGCCTAGGGTGTCCTGGTGCCAAGTGCACATATGGACACCCTTATGTTTGAACATGGTGTTTGTTGTGGACAAACTGTGACGAGCACAAAAGTCCAATAACAAAACACCACTCGGGTTCAGATCCGGGCGGCCATTCTTCCCAATCACGCCTCTCCAGGTTTCACTGTCGTTGCCAACGTGAGCGTTGAAGTCCCCCAGTAGGACAAGGGAATCACCCGGGGGACCACTTTCCTGTACTCCCTCGAGTGCTCCCAAAAAGGGTGGGTACTCTGAACTGCTGTTTGGTGCATAAGCACAAACAACAGTCAGGACCCGTCCCCCCACCCGAAGGCGGAGGGAGGCTACCCTTTCGTCCACCGGGTTAAAGTCCAACGTGCAGCCTTTGAGCCGGGGGGCAACAAGAATTGCCACCCCAGCCCGTCGCCTCTCACTGCCGGCAACGCCAGAGTGGAAGAGGGTCCAGTCCCTCTCGAGAGAAGTGGTTCCAGAGCCCTTGCTGTGCGTCGAAGTGAGTCCGACTATATCCAGCCGGAACTTCTCGACTTCGCGCACTAGCTCAGGCTCTTTCCCCCCCAGTGAGGCGACATTCCACATCCCAAGAGCTAGCTTCTGTAGCCGAGGATCGGACCGCCAAGTGCCCTGCCTTCGGCTTCCGCCCAGCTCACATTGAACCCGACCTCTATGGCCCCTGCTATGGGTGGTGAGCCCATTGGAGGGGTGACCCACGTTGCCTCTTCGGGCTGTGCCCACCAGGCGCTCGCCATCGTGCCCCACCTCTGGGCCTGGCTCCAGAGGGAGGCCCTGGTGACCCGCGTCCGGGCGAGGGATATCCGGGTCTATGTTTTTTCTTCTTCATAAAGGTCTTCGAGCTGCTCTTTGTCTGATCCCTTACCTAGAACCTGTTTGCCTTGGGAGACCCTACCAGGGGGCATAAAGCCCCCGGACAACATAGCTCCTAGGATCATTGGGACACGCAAACTCCTCTACCACGATAAGGTGGCAGCTCAGAGAGGAGACGATGCCACTTGTGCAACAAATCCAGTCGTGAAATTTCCCCGCTCATAAATATTCCAAAGTCAACTGTCGGCTTTATTATAAGAAAATGGAAGAGTTTGGGAACAACAGCAACTCAGCTAATAAGTGGTAGGCCACGTAAACAGCGGAGGAATTATGGTGTAGGGTTGTTTTTCAGGAGTTGGGCTTGGCCCCAGTGAAAGGAACTTTGAATGCTCCAGGATACCAAAAAAATGTGTGGACAATTCCATGCTACCAACCTTGTGGGAACAGTTTGGAGCAGGCCCCTTCCTCTTCCAACATGACTGTGCATCGGTGCGCAAAGCAAGGTCCTTAAAGACATGGATGACAGAGTCTGGTGTGGAGAAACTTGACTGGGCTGCACAGAGTCCTGACCTGAACCCAATAGAATACCTTTGGGATGATTTAAAACGGACACTAAGAGCCAGGCCTTCTTGACCAACATCAGTGTGTGATCTCACCAATGCGTTTTTGGAAGAATAGATTACAATAGAATAGAATAGAATAGAATAGAAAGTACTTTATTGATCCCTGGGGGAAATTCAGCACCACAGTTAGCTCACAATAATAATAATAAATAATATATGACATATATTATATATACAATATATAATATATGAATAATATAAATATATTCTACATATATTCCACATTTAAGTGCAGTCAAGAAGGAACATATGCATTATACAGTCTGTCGGTATGAAGGACCTCCTGTGTCGTTCCGTGTTACATTTTGAGAGTCAGTGCCTTCCACTGAACGTGCTCATTCTCTCCGCAAGGTCCGAGTATAGTGGGTGGGAGGTGTTGTCCATAATGGCCAGGAGTTTTGATAGACTTCTCCTCTCTGACACCACCGCCAGAGAGTCCGGCTCCACTCCCACCATGTTACTGGCCTTCTCTACCAACTTGTCAAAGAATGGTCGAAAATTCCTATAAACACACTCTGCAAACTTGTGGACAGCCTTCCCAGAATAAATGAAGCTGTAATAGCTGCAAAAGGTGGACCGACATCATATTGAACCCAATGGGTTAGGAATAGGATGGCACTTCAAGTTCATATGTGAGTCAAGGCAGGTGGCCAAAAACCTTTGGCAATATAGTGTATGTGTTCTTGTCTCACATAGGCATTGTGAATGATTGACAAAATTCCCCCCAAAATGCAGTTCCTCATTAAGTATATGTGTCATACTTTGTGATACTGATTTCATTGTATGCAGTGTCAGTCCTCATAGGTCAGTCAAGTGTTATTCACCAACGCCCACACAGTTTATAGTAACACAGATACGACTGTATATACGGCGGATATTGCAAATATCCAAAATAGTTTCTCTCGTTTTGATGAAATAACATTAGAAGGATTGTTACAACGTGTAAATGGAATAAAACAAACAACATGTTTACTTGACCTACTTCCTGGGTAACTTATCAAGGAGCTTTCTGTATTATTAGGTCCATCAGTGCTAAATATTATAAACTTATCACTTTCCTCGGGCACTGTTCCCCTAGCATTCAAAAAAGCGGTTATTCATCCTCTCCTTAAAAGACCTAACCTCGATCCTGACCTCATGGTAAACTACCGACCGGTGTCTCACCTTCCCTTTATTTCGAAAATCCTCGAAAAAATTGTTGCAGGGCAGCTAAATGAACACTTAGCGTTTAACAATCTATGTGAAACCTTTCAATCCGGTTTCAGGGCAAATCACTCGACTGAGACAGCCCTCGCAAAATTGACTAATGATCTATTGCTAACGATGGACTCTGATGCGTCATCTATGTTGCTGCTCCTCGATCTTAGCGCTGCTTTCGATACCGTCGATCATAATATTTTATTAGAGTGTATCAAAACACGAATTGGTATGTCAGACTCAGCCCTGTCATGGTTTAACTCTTATCTTACTGATAGGATGCAGTGCGTCTCCCATAACAGTGTGACCTCGGACTATGTTAAGGTAATGTGTGGAGTTCCCCAGGGTTCGGTCCTTGGCCCTGTACTCTTCAGCATCTACATGCTGCCACTGGGTGACGTCATACGCAAATACGGTATTAGCTTTCACTGTTATGCTGATGACACCCAACTCTACATGCCCCTAAAGCTGACCAACACGCCGGACTGTAGTCAGTTGGAAGCGTGTCTTAATGAAATTAAACAATGGATGTCCACTAACTTTTTGCAACTTAATGCCAAAAAAACGGAAATGCTGATTATCGGTCCTGCTAGACACCGACCTCTATTTAATAATACAACTTTAACATTTGATAACCAAATAATAAAACAAGGTGACTCTGTAAAAAATCTGGGTATTATCTTCGACCCAACTCTCTCCTTTGAGTCACACATTAAAAGCGTTACTAAAACGGCCTTCTTTCATCTCCGTAATATCGCTAAAATTCGCTCCATTTTGTCCACTAAAGACGCAGAGATCATTATCCATGCGTTTGTTACGTCTCGTCTCGATTACTGTAACGTATTATTTTCGGGTCCCCCCATGTCTAGCATTAAAAGATTACAGTTGGTACAAAATGCGGCTGCTAGACTTTTGATAAGAACAAGAAAGTTTGATCATATTACGCCTGTACTGGCTCACCTGCACTGGCTTCCTGTGCACTTAAGATGTGACTTTAAGGTTTTACTACTTACGTATAAAATACTACACGGTCTAGCTCCAGCCTATCTTGCCGATTGTATTGTACCATATGTCCCGGCAAGAAATCTGCGTTCAAAAGACTCCGGCTTATTAGTGATTCCTAGAGCCCAAAAAAAGTTTGCGGGCTATAGAGCGTTTTCCGTTCGGGCTCCAGTACTCTGGAATGCCCTCCCAGTAACAGTTCCAGATGCTACCTCAGTAGAAGCATTTAAGTCTCACCTTAAAACTCATCTGTATACTCTAGCCTTTAAATAGACCTCCTTTTTAGACCAGTTGATCTGCCGCTTCTTTTCTTTCTCCTATGTCCCCCCCTCCCTTGTGGAGGGGGTCTGGTCCGATGACCATGGATGAAGTACTGGCTGTCCAGAGTCGAGACCCAGGATGGACCGCTCGCCTGTATCGGTTGGGGACATCTCTACGCTGCTGATCCGCCTCCGCTCGAGATGGTTTCCTGTGGACGGGACTCTCGCTGCTGTCTTGGATCCGCTTGAACTGAACTCTCGCGGCTGTGTTGAAGCCACTATGGATTGAACTTTCACAGTATCATGTTAGACCCGCTCGACATCCATTGCTTTCGGTCCCCTAGAGGGGGGGTGGTTGCCCACATCTGAGGTCCTCTCCAAGGTTTCTCATAGTCAGCATTGTCACTGGCGTCCCACTCGATGTGAATTCTCCCTGCCCACTGGGTGTGAGTTTTCCTTGCCCTTTTGTGGGTTCTTCCGAGGATGTTGTAGTCGTAATGATTTGTGCAGTCCTTTGAGACATTTGTGATTTGGGGCTATATAAATAAACATTGATTGATTGATTGATTGAGT
Organism: Nerophis ophidion; assembly: GCF_033978795.1. NCBI lineage: Eukaryota > Metazoa > Chordata > Actinopteri > Syngnathiformes > Syngnathidae > Nerophis > Nerophis ophidion. The sequence continues at coordinate 30,728,114 of NC_084622.1, forward strand.
TTGTCACTGGCAGGCATCGATCCTGATTAACACACCTTGAACCTTTCTCATAGAAGCAGCATATAACAAAATATTCAGACCTGTCAATGAAAAAAAATGTTGGATGACTTATGCATGAGAGAATGACGGTGGCGTAGAGTAGGTGCAATGATTTAATGAGGCGATTACTAGTCTGTAGTCATGTGTCATTAAGCATAGCTGATCCTGAACATTATTATCTTCGCATTATAGACACACTGTAAGACTGCACTCCTTACCTACATTGTATACAGTATGTCTCCTATGTTCAAAATGTTAATAAATATATTTGGTCATCTGTACTAGGGCTGTCTTAAAATACCGTCTTTTTTGGACAATAAGGCGCACTTGAAGTTCTTTCATTTTCTCAAAAATTGACAGTACGCCTAATAGCCCGGTGCTCCTAAAGTACAGAATAATTCTGGTTGTGCTTACCAACTTCGAAACTATTTCATTAGGTACATGTGTTTACCTTATATAAGTGTGACCAGTAGATGGCAGTCCCACATAAGAGGTACGTGCAAGATAACGCCAGAAAGCAACACCAAAAAATGTTTCATTGAGAATATACAAACCCCGTTTCCATATGAGTTGGGAAATTGTGTTAGATGTAAATATTCACGGAATACAATGATTTGCAAATTGTTTTCAACCCATATTCAGTTGAATGCACTACAAAGACAAGATATTTGATTTTCAAACTCATAAACTTTATTTTTTTTTGCAAATAATAATTAACTTAGAAGTTTATAGCTGCAACACGCGCCAAAGTAGTTGGGAAAGGACATGTTCACCACTGTGTTACATCACCTTTTCTTTTAACAACACTCAATAAACGTTTGGGAACTGAGGAAACTAATTGTTGAAGCTTTGAAAGTGGAATTCTTTCCCATTCTTGTTTTATTTAGCCCTACAGTCGTTCAACAGTCTGGGGTCTCTGCTGTCGTATTTTACGCTACATAATGCGCCACACATTTTCGATGGGAGACAGGTCTGGACTGCAGGCGGGCCAGGAAAGTACCTGCACTCTTTTACTATGAAGCCACGCTGTTGTAACACCTGGCTTGGCATTGTCTTGCTGAAATAAGCAGGGGCGTACATGATAACGTTGCTTTGATGACAACATATGTTGCTCCAAAATCTGTATGTACCTTCAGCATTAATGGTGCCTTCACAGATGTGTAAGTTACCCATGCCTTGGGCACTAATACTCCACCATACCATCGCAGATGCTGGCTTTTGAACTTTGCGCCTATGACAATCCGGATGGTTATTTTCCACTTTGTTCCGGAGGACACCACGTCCACAGTTTCCGAATATAATTGGAAATGTGGACTTGTCAGACCATAGGACAATTTTTCACTTTGCATCAGTCCATCTTAGATGAGCGAAGCGGGCGGCGTTTCTGGGTTCTGTTGATAAACGGCTTTGGCTTTGCATAGTAGAGTTTTAACTTGCACTTACAGATGTAGCAACCAACTGTAGTTACTGACAGTGGTTTTATGAAGTGTTCCTAAGCCCAGGTGGTGATATCATTTACACACTGATGTCGGTTTTTGATGCAGTACCGCCTGAGGGATCAAAGGTCTGTAATATTATCGCTTACGTGCAGTGATTTCTCCAGAATCTCTGAACTTTTTGATGATTTTACAGACCGTAGATGGTAAAATCCCTAAATTCCTTGCAATAGCTCGTTGAGAAATGTTGTTCTAAAACTGTTTGACAATTTGCTTACAAAGTGGTGACCCTCGCCCCATCCTTGTTTGTGAATTACTGAGCATTTTTTGGGAAGCTGTTTTTATACCCAATCATGGCACCCACCTGTTCCCAATTAGCCTGCACACCTTTGGGATGTTCCAAATAAGTGTTTGATGGGCATTCCTCTACTTTATCAGTATTTATTGACGGTTTTCCCAACTTCTTTGTCATGTGTTGCTGGCATCAAATTCTAAAGTTAATGATTATTTGCAAAAAAAAAAATGTTTATCAGTTTGAACATTAAATATGTTGTCTTTGTAGCATATTCAACTGAATATGGGTTGAAAATGATTTGCAAACCATTGCATTCCGTTTATATTTACATCCAACACAATTTCCATCCAACACAATCATATGGAAATGGGGTTTGTAAATGTGGAATGAGTGAGAGGGGTTGGGATATCATAAGTATGGCGTAGTGGGTAGAGCGGCCGTGCCAGAAACCTGAGGGTTGCAGGTTCGCTTCCCACCTATGGACATCAAAGTCGCTGCCGTGTGTCCTTGGGCAGGACACTTTACCCTTTGCCCCCGGTGCCGCTCACACCGGTGAGTGAATGATGAATGAATGATTGGTGGTGGTCGGAGGGGCCGTAGGCGCAAACTGGCAGCCACGCTTCTACCCCAGGGCAGCTGTGGCTACAGATGTAGCTTACCACCACCAGGTGTGAATGAATGATGGGTTCCCACTTCTCTGTGAGTGCTTTGAGTATCTAACAATAGAAAAGCGCGATATAAATCTAATCCATTATTATTATTATTATCTGCTTCATCCAACCCCTTTTCAAGCCTTGCACAAATGTCTCTGCCAAGATGTAAAAAAATGTGTTGTTGTTCTGTGCAGGTTTCAAATAAATACTTCAATTCAATTCAATATTATTGTGTGCAGACAAATACTTTTTAGAGTAAGAGATCAATCTTACCTGCTCACAATTTCAGTTGTCACTTTCAGCCTTCCTCAGAGCGGTCGCTGCTTCCTCCTGTGACGTCTCTAATAACAACTGGCTTTGTTTTGACCTGCCACATCTCCTATTTTGGAAACAAATTTGTCAACACACAAGAATGTTTTACTAAAAGTGTTGGGAGAATGTTTCTACACGGATTAAAGCTCGGTGGGCCAGAAATTGGACACGTCATGGTGCCTGGATGCACCCCCTCACAACGGATGTGTAGCTCTCCTCTTGAAAAAGGTAATGATCCTTCCGCTGGTTCATACACCGAAACATTGTCATCAACTTTACTTTCTCTATTTAGTCAAGTTTGATGTCTTCTTGATGCTGGTTTAGGATGGGATAGGATAGGCCTTTATTGTCATTGCACAAGTACAACGAAATTTTGTTTTCAGCTGCTTTGTTTTCAAGATTAGACAAACAAACAGTGTACAGGGTTACAGAACAAGAACGCTGATGGGTCACCATAAGGTGCCCCATAAAAGATGTGAAAAAGGTCAAAGCTGGGGAAGGATGAGTAAAAAAATACGATCCAGACTGGGCTCCAAAGCAAAGCACATATACATATTACAACATACATCTCGAGATATCTAGCAACAGAGGGAAGGTAGTTCAAAGTCATGGTGGTAAGCCGCAGCTCTCAGTCGTTGACCATCCTTTCATCACCCCTATGGGATTTGCGTCGAGGGCGCTGGGTTGGGGGGCATGGGGTGCGTATGTGTGACGTACATTTTTGTGGATGTGTGTGTGTGTAAGCCCGTAGTGTGTCTCTGTTCCGCGGCCCTGATGTATTGCAGTCGCTAGTCCAAAGTCAACAACAATAGGTGTGTGTCCATGAGAGACAAGAAGGGAGTTTGTTGTGTCTTCACAGCACCGTCCTTCAGGAGAGTCTCGAAGCCAGGGAAACAATCCAAGTTAGAATGTTTTGTATGCGGGGGAAAATAAAATTTGCTTTTCACTCTAAATTGTCTATGGCTGGTCCTCAAAACTGCGGAGTAGACAGTCCGATGTAATCTACAGTTCTTCCCGATTCCTCAAATCATTTGTGGCAGCTTTGGGGTACTTTGAAGACTGCCAGCAACTTCCAATTTGTCAACAAACCAGAGCAACGCTTACTCCAATCAGCAGATGTCCTGTTGTCATAATTCCGAATAGGTGGATATCTTCACGTCCTCGACAGAAAAGGGTCGCGATGCACCCTCTTCTTCTTCCATGAGTCCGTCGTGTGTCCAGCAACAACCGCTTCGTCATGACAGCAAAACCCCAAACCCAAGATCTTGTCAATTTTGTTGAGGCCAGTTAAATAGTTCCAATGTTTAGATCTGGAGAGCAGTGCAAAAAGAGGCAACAAGAAAGGTAAGACAAGACAAGACAAAGAAGCAAGCAGGAGAGATAAGGGAGAAGAAAGGGGAGCGTCCACCCTCGATGAGTGCCAGAGAGAAAGAACCTTTAGCCTTTATTTAGGTGGAAAAAGTCACGAATGACATCTTCAATCAATCAATCAATCAATCAATCAATCAATGTTTATTTATATAGCCCCAAATCACAAATGTCTCAAAGGACTGCACAAATCATTACGACTACAACATCCTCGGAAGAACCCACAAAAGGGCAAGGAAAACTCACACCCAGTGGGCAGGGAGAATTCACATCCAGTGGGACGCCAGTGACAATGCTGACTATGAGAAACCTTGGAGAGGACCTCAGATGTGGGCAACCCCCCCCCCCCCTCCCCTCTAGGGGACCGAAAGCAATGGATGTCGAGCGGGTCTAACATGATACTGTGAAAGTTCAATCCATAGTGGCTCCAACACAGCCGCGAGAGTTCAGTTCAAGCGGATCCAAGACAGCAGCGAGAGTCCCGTCCACAGGAAACCATCTCAAGCGGATCAGCAGCGTAGAGATGTCCCCAACCGATACAGGCGAGCGGTCCATCCTGGGTCCCGACGAGCGGTCCATCCTGGGTCTCGACTCTGGACAGCCAGTACTTCATCCATGGTCATCGGACTGGACCCCCTCCACAAGGGAGGGGGGGACATAGGAGAAAGAAAAGAAGCGGCAGATCAACTGGTCTAAAAAGGAGGTCTATTTAAAGGCTAGAGTATACAGATGAGTTTTAAGGTGAGACTTAAATGCTTCTACTGAGGTAGCATCTCCAACTGTTACCGGGAGGGCATTCCAGAGTACTGGAGCCCGAACGGAAAACGCTCTATAGCCAGCAGACAAAACATATCATCTTGAGATGATATGTTTTGTTCGCCTATAAAAAGACTTTAATCTTTTCATAATTACCTTTATTCATTCTTGGAATATTCGCTAAACAGTGCCCAGTCCACCAGGTCAAATTCCTCGTGTGTTAATATTTGGCCAATAAAGCTGGTCCTGATTTTGATTCTGATAAAAGTGTGAGAGCACATCCATGTGACGTTACTGACACCAAGTAAACAGCCAGTATTTATTACTGCATATTGTCATTGTCATGATCTGGCAGCCCTGTCTGCTTTTTGTTGCAGTGCCTTTTTTTGGGGGTCACGGGGTGTAGCCACCTTTGCGTACACTTAAGGCTGGGCGATACGTGCTTTTTTTAATATCTCGATATTTTTAGGCCATATCGCGATACACGATATATATCTCAATATTTTGCCTTAGCCTTGAATTAACACTCGATGCATTAAATCACAGCAGTATGATGATTCTATGTGTCTACATGAAAAAAAATCTTGTTCATACTTCATATGCTTATTTTAAACTTTCATGCAGAGAATGGAATCACAACTACCGTATTTCCTTGAATTGCCGCCGGGTATATAGTATGTGCCTGCCTCGAATTACTGCCGGGTCCAACTTGTTTTGCAAAATAATTAGCGCATGCTTACTATTACATCCGGCTCAGGATTAACGCCGGGTCGAACTCGTTTCGCAAAAATATTATTTTTATTAGCGCATGTCTAGAATTTCCGCCGGGTCGAACTCGTTTCGCAAAATAATTAGCATGTGCCTAGAATTTCCGCCAGGTCAAACTCGTCACGTCACGAGTGACACTTCACCTGTCATCATTTTCAAAATGGAGGACGATATGAAGGTATTTGAGCTTTAAAACTATTGATTAAGATGACGCTTTAGACATAGAAGCGACGCGCTGCAAGTGTTGCTTTAAAACAGGGGTGGGCATTAAGTCGATCGCGATCGACTGGTCGATCTCGGAGGGTGTGTCAGTCGATCTCAAGCCAGGCATTAAAAAATATACATAAAAATGAGAAATCATCGATCATACCAAGACTTCACTTTCGTCAGTTGTTTGACATTCTTGGCACCCGAGGATCTTGTGAGATGACGCTGGCTGCTGCGAGCTCATATTTAAGAAAAAAATCACTAACAGGGCGGACGCAGAGAAACACATTTTATTTCTAGAGACTCCGTACCTACTGTCAAAACTCTAAAGACCGACTGCACAGTTCCTGTCTTCACCATAAAAGACCTGTTTCATCCTGCCTGTGCTAACAAAATAAGAGCTTCAGAAAGCTAGCGTGCACAAGCTAGCAAGCTACGGAGTTTGATGCCAATGTATTTCTCCCCCGCCCTCAGCGACCGCTTTCTCACTTGCTTGCCCACCCGCACACTCACTGAAGTCAATCACCTGCTGCCACACACACATACGCTACTCTCATAACAAAGTGTTTAAAAACGAGTATGCAAGTTGGACAAATGAGATGCCAAATCCAACCACTTGCATGTGGTATTGGACAGAAAGGAGGACTTTTTTTTCCCTCCATTTGAAAATGCGGACGTTATCAGCACCACTGTCTAATTCCAATCAATGCAAGTCATCAGAATCAAATACACCAACTTATATTCTTGTCTTCATGAAAGAAAGGAATCTATGTGTGTTAAACATGCTTGTATTATCATTAAACACCATTAACTTGTTAACAAAAATGTCTCTTTCATAAATAAATACATTTAAATTATAAATAGGAATGAGGTAGATCTCCTCGACTTGGTCAATTGAAAAGTAGCTCACCTGCAGAAAAAGTGTGAGCGCCCCTGTTTAAAACATCCCTCACCGAAGGTGGCATTAAACTATTACAATCTTTAGTTCAAACTTAGCTAAGCAATTAAATAACAAGCAGTCGGATCAACAGGTCACAAAGTTAACAAGCTCCCCTGCTGTGCACATGCAGATACATAGACGTGCACACAGCTGGTTGGCTTAAGGCCAATTATTAGCGGAGTCAAAACCCTCCACGTAGCGTAAACTGCGCAAGTGAAACGACTGAATTATGTAAGAAATTCTTACAATTTGTGTTTTATCTCTAACAATGTGTGTTTTACCTGCTACATGACGCCTGTGTATTTTTAGCCATAAGATTGTTTTTGTCTTTCCTAATGAATGTCTTAAAGCACCGATCAAGAGTGGTAAACATAAATCATGAAGCACTTAAAGGGGAACATGATCACAATTTCAGAAGGGTTAAAACCAAATAAAAATCAGTTCCCAGCGGCTTATTTTATTTTTCGAAGTTTTTTTCAAAATTTTACCCATCATGGAATATCTCGAAAAAGGCTTTAAAGTGCCCGATTTTCGCTATCTGTAAATCCACCGTCCATTTTCCTGTGACGTCATCTAGTGATGCCAATAGAAACAACATTTCGGTTAGCACAGCAAGATATAGCGACATTAACTCGGATTCAGACTCTGATTTCAGCGGCTTAAGCGATTCAACAGATTACGCATGTATTAAAAAGGATGGTTGGAGTGTGGAGGCAGATAGAGAAAACGAAATTGAAGAAGAAACTGAAGCTATTGAGCGAATATCTTTTGAAGCTATTCGGCGATCGCCTTCTAACCAATGATTGCATCTTTTGACCAGACCACTGGAGCAACTTGAATCCGTCGATTGGTAAGTGTTTGTTTGGCATTAAATGTGGGTGGAGGGAAAGGCTGGATGCAAATATAGCTACAAATGTACATACAGCTAGCCTAAATAAAATGTTAGCATCGATTAGCTGGCAGTCATGCCGCGGCCAAATATGTCTGACTAGCACATAAGTCAATAACATCAACAAAACTCACCTTTGTGATTTCGTTGACTTTATCGTTGGAAATGCATCTGCTTTGAGTGTCGCAGGATATCCACACGTTTCTCTGTGCCATGTCTGTCGTAGCATCTCCGGTAAAATGTGCAGACCAAACGAGGGACTTTCGCATCTTTTGACACTGGTGCAACTTGAATCCGTCGATTGGTATATGTTTGTTTGGCATTAAATGTGGGTGGAGGGAAAGGTTGGATGCAAGTATAGCTAGAAATGAGGCATAACGATGCAATATGTACATACAGCTAGCCTAAATAGCATGTTAGCATCGCTTAGCATGCCGTGCTAATCGATGCACACTCCACGTAAATCAACTTGAATCCGTCCCTGATCGTGTTGTTAGACCCTCCGACAACACACCGACGAGGCATGATGTCTCCAAAGTACGGAAAACAGTCGGAAAAACGGAAAATAACAGAGCTGATTTGACTCGTTTGTAATTTGCTTGAGAAAATGGCGGATTGATTACCTATGTGACGTCACGTTGTGACATCATCGCTCCATTTAATTAGCCAAAATTCACCCATTTAGAGTTCGGAAATCGGTTAAAAAATATATGGGTTTTTTTCTGCAACATCAGGGTATATATTGACGCTTACATAGGTCCGGTGATAATGTTCCCGTTTAATAAAATGTAGATGAGGCTTTCTATTCTATTCTAACCTAATCCTTGATTATGGCAAGCTCTACGTAATATACAGTATACACTATAAATTGTTCTTTGAGTGTAATACGAGAAGCCCAATGTATTTATTGCCATTATATTTTAACCTTCTAAAATTGTTGTTTGTGTGCAATCATAAACATATGTTTATGAAATTGTAAGATTTTCTGTTAAAATTAATGCAATATAAAAAATTTTGTGGAAAAGTATCAAAAAGTATTAAAATACATTTTGGTACTGTTACCGGTACCAAAACATTGCCGTTGATGACTACCCTAATCTGTACAAATAAAAGGGTTCTGACATGGAACATCAAAAGTCAAATAATCCATTCTGAAACACTGGTTGTATCCAGTTTGAAGTATTTTCAAGCTTTTTTCTACTGTTATTTTTTTTTTTCCCCGTTTTTTTTCTACCTATTCCTGCGGTCATAAACAATATCGGGTTGGGGGCAGTATTTGCATTTTTGCGCTCGTGGATTATAATCAGACTGGAAGTAGAGCATCAAAATGCTAGAGACAAAGAAAATTGAAATTGCATTTAAACTCAGACTGTTAATCAGCTGAAGACCCGCTCTAAACAGTCCAAATCTTAACTAATATCTGTCTTTTGTGTCATTTGATGTTGATAAAGGTGATAGTAAAGGAAATAAAACATTCTTTATTTGGACATTGCAAGATTGTTGCCTCCCTCTTCACTGAGGACCAATGACTGTGAATGAAGTTGTTATTGTTTGTATGTTAATATTTCAACATGCTAATGTTCAACATAGTCCAATATTTCCCAACCAATTAGTGTTTTGGCTCAGAAAAGTAATGGCACATATCTCCCAGACAAGACACTTACCGTATTTCCTTGAATTGCCGCCGGGGCGCTAATTAATTTAAAACCCCTTCTCACTCCTCTCCCGTCCAAAGGCAAAACTCAGTAACTCAATTTTGGTCAAAACTGAGCTGATAATAATTTTGGAGTTCCTAGGTGATATGCTTTACATTAGTGTATGCGATATTGTAATTTGTTCCGTAAGTAAGCTGTTACGCGCATGGCAGGACCTAGCAACTACCACATCAATCAATCAATCAATCAATGTTTACTTATATAGCCCTAAATCACTAGTGTCTCAAAGGGCTGCACAGACCACTACGACATCCTCGGTAGGCCCACATAAGGGCAAGGAAAACTCACACCCAGTGGGACATCGGTGACAATAATGACCCAGTGGGACGTCGGTGACAATGATGACTATGAGAACCTTGGAGAGGAGGAAAGCAATGGATGTCGAGCGGGTCCAACATGATACTGTGAAAGTTCAATCCATAATGGATCCAACACAGTCGCGAGAGTCCAGTCCAAAGCGGATCCAACACAGCAGCGAGAGTCCCGTTCACAGCGGAGCCAGCAGGAAACCATCCCAAGCGGAGGCGGATCAGCAGCGCAGAGATGTCCCCAGCCGATACACAGGCAAGCAGTACATGGCCACCGGATCGGACCGGACCCCCTCCACATAACCGCGTAGATACAACAGAAAAACCTAGTATCTCAAGGGACCAATCGGAGCTTCTTTGTCAGTCGCCTTATTGTCTTTAATGAGACATTTGCACGAATGGGGGCCGACGGTCAACCTGATTATGAGATATTATGGCACGAGGGGATATTTGGAAGATTGGCCCAGGACGTTGCAAGCACCTTCATTAAATGTATTGTTCTTGATTCTTCCCCTTGCATACTCTTTTGGGCAGATAACTGTGGAGGTCAAAATAAAAACTGGACGCTGTACACGGCTCTTGCCCAATGTGCAAACGCAGAATGGGGCCCACCCGAGATTGTGATAGAATATCTGGAGAAAGGGCAGACGTTCATGAGAGCAGATTCAATCCATGGCTCAATCGGCAAGAAAATGAAAGCTCAAGAAAACATCTATACGTTTGATGACTTTGTAAATCTTTGTAAGACAGCATCAAGATCGATTGGTTTTCCTTTGTTTTCTCACAATCAGCTAGAAGTGAGTTACTAGGTTTTGCCTTTGGACGGGAGTCCTGCGCTTACCAAAGGCACGCAGTAAAAGTAAGCATGCGCTAATTATTTTAAAACCTCTTCTCATGCCACTTACCAAAGGCATACAGTAAAAAAAATAGTGTGATGTAAGCTTGGACCTTTAATCCTACTGAATAACGCTTAAACTTCTTCCCTTTATGCGATTTCAAATTACCGGTATTGCAATCAGCCTCCTCCATTTTGAAAATGATGACAGGGGAAGTGTCACTCGTGACGTCACAAGTTTGACCAAGCGGTAATACTAAGCATGCGGGCAGTAATTCAAGGAAGCGGCATACTATATGCCCTGCGGTAATTTAAGGAAATACGGTATTTTTGTTTGTATCCTCAAACACAGAACCGACTGTGTGAATGCTTTGTTCTTAATAGAATATAATGGTTTTACTGTTTAACACTTCTTCTATTAATATCAGATGCCACAACATCAGTACACTGTAATTCAGGTAAGTGAATCTTGTATAAAGCATCTCTTCAAATTCCCCTTGTACATCATGGTTGCTATGGTGATTTTAAATGCATCCAGCTATTACATGTTGAAGCCTCAGACATGTATCTGTGCATTTTCTCACTTTAGTTTGAAGTAGATTGTATGTATTGACAATGCCGCCATAGAAATGTGATGTTTTGACCCGCACCTACCAGCAGCGAGACATTCCTCTTGGTGTCACGGTAATCGTTTCTCTGACACTTCAAAATGTCAAACCCGTTTGTTCTCACATCATGTCTCTTATGAACAAAAACTGAAGGCATTCGGTGTGCTATCATGAGGTGTTCACACACCAATAACCCAAGCAGCTCTGTCAGGAGACGAAAGAGAAGATTAATATCAAATAGAACTGACCGACACGAAAAACCTCTTTAGTGTATACACTAAATGTTAACTCAGCATTCTCTGCTATGGACAATGCTGTTTGGCAAAATTGGGCTATTTTTATTTGAAATGTGTAACTGACAAAAGAAAAAGTTTCTCAACTAGCGACCGACGGGCCACATTTAGCCCACCAAAGCTTTTAATATGGCCCGCCAAACATCACTTAAATAGGCTTGTGAAATCATTTAAACTGGCATTACTCATTTAATCAGTACTCCCGCAACCACACGGGGCACAACAGCGACTGATTGATTGAAACTTTTAGTAGTAGATTGCACATCCATCCATCCATTTTATACCGCTTGTCCCTTTTGGGGTCGCGGGGGGCGCTGGTGCCTATCACAGGTACAATCGGGCGGAAGGCGGGGTACACCCTGGACAAGTCGCCACCTCACCACAGGGCCAACACAGATAGACAGACAACATTCACATTCACATTCACACACTAGGTCCAATTTAGTGTTGCCAATCAACCTATCCCCAGGTGCATGTTTTTGGCAGTGGGAGGAAGCAGGAGTACCCGGAGGGAACCCACGCAGTCACGGGGAGAACATGCAAACTCCACACAGAAAGATCACGAGCCCGGTATTGAACCCAGGATTACTCAGGACCTTCATATTGTGAGGCAGATGCACTAATTCCGTACTTCCGTACAATTGACCACTAAAGGCCATCCATTCATCTTCTACCGCTTATTCCCTTTGGGGTCGCGGGGGGCGCTGGTGCCTATCTAAGCTACAATCGGGCGGAAGGCGGGTTTACACCCTGGACCAGTCGCCACCTCATCGCAGGGCCAACACAGATAGACAGACAACATTTACACTCAGATTCACACACTAGGTCCAATTTAGTGTTGCCAATCCACCTATCCCCAGGTGCATGTCTTTGGAGGTTGGAGGAAGCCGGAGTACCCGGAGGGAAGCCGGAGTACCCGGAGGGAACCCACGCATTCACGGGGAGAACATGCAAACTCCACACAGACAGATCCCGAGCCCGGGATTGAACCCAGGATTACTCAGGACCTTCATATTGTGAGGCAGATGCACTAATTCCGTACTTCCGTACAATTGACCACTAAATGCCATCCATCCATCTTCTACCGCGTATTCCCTTTGGGGTCGCGGGGGGCGCTGGTGCCTATCTAAGCTACAATCGGGCGGAAGGCGGATTTACACCCTGGACAAGTCGCCACCTCATCGCAGGGCCAACTCAGATAGACAGACAACATTCACACTCACATTCACACACTAGGGCCAATTTAGTGTTGCCAATCAACCTACCCCCAGGTGCATGTTTTTGGCAGTGGGAGGAAGCAGGAGTACCCGGAGGGAACCCACGCAGTCACGGGGAGAACATGCAAACTCCACAAAGAAAGATCCTGAGCCCGGGATTGAACCCAGGATTACTCAGGACCTTCGTATTGTGAGGCAGATGCACTAATTCCGTACTTCCGTACAATTGACCACTAAATGCCATCCATCCATCTTCTACCGCTTATTCCCTTGGGGGTCGCGGGGGGCGCTGGTGCCTATCTAAGCTACAATCGGGTGGAAGGCGGGTTTACACCCTGGACAAGTCGCCACCTTATCACATGGCCAACACAGATAGACAGACAACATTTACACTCAGATTCCCACACTAGGGCCAATTTAGTGTTGCCAATCAACCTATCCCCAGGTGCATGTTTTTGGAGGTGGGAGGGAGCCGGAGTACCCGGAGGGAACCCACGCATTCACGGGGAGAACATGCAAACTCCACACAGAAAGATCCTGATTCCGGTATTGAACCCCAGACTACTCAGGACCTTGGTATTGTGAGGCAGACGCACTAACCCCTCTGCCACCGTGAAGCCCTGACCACTAAATGGTAAAACCCAAATAACTTTTCCAACTTGTTTAAGTCGGGATCCACGTTAATCAATTCAGGGCGAGCCACATGCGTCAAAATCGCACAGTCAATACAGAAAAAACATTATGTGAGTCGTGTATTATCCTACGAGAAATTTTATGTGTGCAGGAATTTTCCAGGCTGGCGCTGGTTAGTTCTAGCTTAATTGATAACTAATGGTCCTCTAGTAGGGCCAACCTATCCATGAGAACGGAGCACGAAGAGCAGAGAGCCAAACTCAGGTTGTTTCTTTCCCCGAGTTCTTGCTGTCTACACAGTGGCAGCAGCAAGAGGGAGCAGATGCCTTTGGAGCGTAGTTGCTTTCGACCGCAATGAGCTTAGCTTCGTTAGCTTAGCAGCGAGCTAGGTTGTTTCTTTCACCGATTCAAATTCTTGCTGTCTTCAGAGCAGCAGCGTGAGGGAGCAGATGCCTCCGGAGCATAGTTTATTTCAACCGCGACTAGCTTAGCTTCGTTGGCTTAGCAGCTAGCTAGCTCAGAGAGGGGCAGTGAGACAGAGAATGGGTGCTTTGCAAGTTTGATAAATAGTATATATGTTTGAAAAAGAATAAAGAAAGCTGTAAAACAATTAGAAGCACACAGATAGAAGAGTTGTACTGCGCTTTTTTGCGGCAGCAATGAGCGTCAGCAACATTTTCTGGACGTGATGTCATCAAAAAGTGACAGATTCCTACTAACAACTAACTGAATATAAATATAATACTTTTTTCTTCAATGTCTGCCTGTCTTGGGTATTTTCTTAAGCTCATCATGACATCTTTTAATTCTTTTTATCGTTTTTAAAAAAAAAACCTGGCATGCTCTTATGCGTTCCCACCAGTGATGTGCGTTGAGGTTTATAGCTGGCGAGCTACTGACGTAATCAGAACTAGATTTACAAATATACAGTATGCGCTCTGCGCAGATAATTTTCCATTTGATTGGCAGCAGTTTACGGGTTATGTTTAATTTCTGCATTCTTTACACATACAAACTGTCGCCCACAAAATGTGCATTTCATTAAAAACGTAACAAAAATAATGTTATCGCCGTCTTACCTTAGAAATTAAGTTCATGCGCCGGTCCTTCTGGATAAAAATAGCCGTCACTTTCTGGTAAAAGTCCTCCTTCACTTCCTTCAGTTTTAAAAGTCTTATGAGAGTTCAACATAGTTGCCCCGATTAGCAGAGCTCCTACCCTCATCATTACCAGGAAATGCGAGCTGCTGTTTGGCAAGGAAACAGGTCGCATTGATGACATCTTTTAAAATCTCTCTGTTCTGATGTTAAGTCACCGATGTTCATCCAAAGCCAAGTCTTTCCTCGTCATCCCAAACGTTTTTAGCGCAATCTAGCTTTGAATACGAGCGGCCGACCCATGATGTTTTCTTTGGGTCATAAAATCCCATTTGAGTCCACGTAGTTCCACAGGTTAAAAAAAGAAGGCAAGGAAAGCAGAAAAGGCGGTTTCTTGCAGAACATCCACAAGGCCAGTCTTTTCACGTATACCACTCTGTTTGGAAAGAGCGAGTAACTTTCCGTCCTGCTGATTGAAACAAACCATTCAGTTCCAACGTTGGTCTTCCTTTAGTAATTATCGTTCCTGCTTCGCTTGAAAGTCCACTTTAGAAAACTGTTTAAGTGTGGAAATGTAGTCATCCATGTTGAAAGTCAGGGTGCACGAGACGGAAAAAATAAGTCGCTGTGGCACTTACCCGCTGAGGCCACCATATGTCTGGGATCATGAGCGCCCCGCCCCTATCGTGAGGCACGAGAACTGTTTGCCTCACCTCAGACTTTTTTCTCTGCCGCTTTGATGGCTCACCAACACACAAAACATGTTACTCACTGCGGCACTTGACTCGCTTACGCCACCGTATGTCTCTGATCACGAGCGCCCCTATTGTGAGACACAAGAACTGTTTGCCTCACCTCAGACTTTTTTCTCTGTCGTTTTGAATGCTCAGTAACACACCAGGCAAGAACGTGCTCTGACCGCACGGCAGACAGAGAAATTTACGAGGGATTGCGAAAATTCAGCTATTTTGAAGAAGAACTAATCCAGATTGGTGAAGCTAAATGAAAATTAAAAACTAACAATTACCATTATTTTATTATTATATATTCTATTTTTTTGCATGATCACAGGTTAGATGCTATAATTTCTCTTGAAGACAATAAAGTAAAAATCTATGTTTTTTTCAGGATTATCTCAAGCGCAATGAAACATCAGTAGAAGAGAGCACAAAATATAATACTAGGGGCTTTCCTTCTTTTTATTTGCTTTTTCTCCTCATGTTCTTTTTCTCTGCTCTGCAGTATAGCTTGTGTCCCTCATTGTGAGCGTAAAGCAGTTTTACACTTCTGTGTTTCTGACAGGAATACTATAAAGCTCTATTATGCAGCCACTGGTGCGTCTGCTCCAAGAAAGAACTGCAAAGTTTGGGCGACACCACAGTGGAAAAAAGTATATAAATGTAAATGTGCAAAAAATATTTTTCTGCAGGTTCTGACTCAATCTTTCTCACCTCGAGAGTATTTTGCAAAACTAAGTTGATTCAGGATTAAGATCCTACCAAAACACATACTACGCAATATAAAATAGCCTCCAGTCTTCTGTAGTGGACGTCAGCAGGGTGCTGCAGGCCCACCAACAAGTGGGTGTTCCAAAATGTGCTGTCAATGGTTAAAAGCCTAAAATCACTATTGTGTCTATTTTGAGGGTAAATTTCCCTGTAGACATGACTGCAGACGTTTTTTACATCCAGAACTTTGAAATAAGTGCCAATGTTGCCAGCATTCGAGAAAGCCTGCACAGGTATGGAATCATCACCAGAGTGCCGGTCTTTGGCTGTAAAGATTCTGTTAACAGTCAGTCCCAAGTGGACTCTGGAAGAGAGCTTCTTAAGACCTGTCAGTTTAGCCTGAAATGTCGCTTGAGACTCTAGAAACCAGGAACACTGCAAAGGCACTGGATGGCTGTCATTTGACCACGGTCACCTACCAGACACTTTCTGAAAAACCATTGGAGAGATTTTTCTTTTAGTGTTGCGACCCGATGGTTTATACAGCACAACCCCCATATGAACTTCTGTATCTCTCTTTGCCTAAAATCAGCTGTTCCTCCTTCCACTGAAACCATCAGACCCATTTTGGGGCTCCAGTAGGCCTGTACCATGCGCCCCTTCATTCCCTTAAACCAGTTGACGATCATTTAACAATGGGCCACATCAATGGCATCAATTTTTGTTAAATGCCCAACTACTCTGGATTCCCACAAATAAACAGGTATATTCCACTTCAAGGATGAAGCTTAAAAGTCTCAGATAAATAAACACGGTAGGTTCATCTCAGGTCGAATCTGATCCGTTTAATCCACAAACTCTGACACTAAATAAATTCTTGTTCCCCCCCCACCCCCCCACACACTAAAGTGTCTGCATTCAGGAGTTCATTCCACAATCCAATTGCCAGCCTGGCAATCTGCTTGTCTACCCTTCAGGTCGGCGCAGAGTTTCCACTCAATTAACCTCCCCTAACCCTCCTAAAGTTACTGCTGGTGTGATGGAATGCGCTGAGTCCCCATCATGTTGAACTTCCAAAGACATGTTAAAAAAAAATATTTTCTGCTGAACAGTTATTTGACTTGAAGCAAACAATTACCTCACTAAAGTGTGTAATAAAGAGCATAACGGGAAAAATGGAACCTTGATTGTTTCCTTGTTTGTGTCTTATCAGTCCCTCCAGGAATTTGTGATGTCGCAATCGCACAAATTCACACAAATTCACACAAATTCAACTAACATCTGAGAATTATGCACAGCCTTGCAACTTTGTCCAGTTCTCCTCAACTTCCCTGCACGTTTTAGCCAATCAGCATCATTTTTCCAATCAAATGTGTCTTTAAGCGGCGCTTGAACGTGCACGTCAACTGTCTGATGAAGTTTTTATTTTATTTTTTGTAGACGATGCAGGACAGCATGGGCGAGGCTGGAACATTAACGTGTAACAAAATACTGACACAATTGTTGTTCTCCCGTGTAGTTCAGACCCACTACTGGTTCCTGTCTGTGGCACTGAGCCTTCTGGGTGAAGTATATAAACATTTACGTCTTCACTTCCAAGTGTTCATGTATTTATTTACAGTAACCTTTATTTATCCATGGTAGGGCATTTAATAAAATGGTCTCATTTACAATGAGAATCTGTAAAGAAGTAGCATTCACGGTATTTTCCGGACCATAGGGCACACCGGATTATAAGGCGCACGGCCAATGAATGGTGTATTTGTGATCTTTTTACAAATATAAGGCGCACCGGATTATAGAGCACATTAAAGAAATCATATCATTAATATTTTTTTCTAAATGTAAAACACTTCCTTGTGGTCTACATAACATGTAATGGTGGTACTTTGGTCAAAATGTTGCATAGATTATGTTTTACAGATCATCTTCAAGCCGCTTTCTGACAGTCACTTCAGGATGCACAGTTTTGTGGGTGGTCTTATTTACGTGGCTCACCTTCGGCAGCGTCTTCTCCCCGTCATCTTTGTTTTAGTGGTGTAGCGTGCAAGGACAGGAGTGGGAAAAGTGTCAAAAGATGAAGCTAACTGTTTTAATGACATTCAGACCTTACTTAAATCAATAACAGAGCAGCATTTCCTCATTCGGAAACGAAAATAACAGAAATGTGTCCTGTGATAAACCGTCTGACCGGAACTCTCTAAAAGGTAAAGTTTCTTGGGTGAATAATGTAAACTCACTACGTTATGTTTCAGCGCTTTCATGGCGATTTTACAGACGGATATAAGTAAGAACTTTACACTACTTTATATTAAAAATGGAAACATAACATGAAGATAGAGAAAAAGAAGAAGCTTATCAACTACGGGGTCGGTGTGAACTACAAAGGTGGGCTCGCACAATTTTTCAGGATTTAAACAGATCCCAAATACAGATCAACACGTACCAGAAGGTAAGAAAAGTTGTTTTTGCATAATATGGCGAAACAAAACGCCAGCTATGTCTTACCTCATACACACACCATATTGAAACTCGTTTGTTGAAGTGCATCAAGCGGTGAGGCTTCATAGCTTACCAAAGTTGTACTAGAACATTTTGATAGATTTTTGAGCACTGTGTGTAATGTTCTATATTTCAAATGGAACATATATAATGTTGGTATTGTTTACTCAAGTCATATTGCCATCATTGTGCAGTCTACTTGTATCTCATATGTTTGACTGCCATCTACTGGTCACACTTATCAATACACCATGTACAAAATAAAATTGATTCGAGGTCGGTAAGCAAAACCAGAATTATTCAGTACATTAGGCGCATTGGGTTATAAGGCGCACTGTCGAGTTTTGAGGGGAAAAAAACATTTTAAGTGTGCCTTATAGTCCGGAAAATACCGTACATGTAGGAGATGTTGAAGTGTGATGATCTGTCATTGGCCAACAAAAATTGCCGCTGTATATTGCTCTCAACAGTTTACATGTTTTGTTCGTGTGCCAAAACAAACACTGAGAATTTCTGCATCTTGTGGACGACGAAGCAGACAACAAGAACGCCATTGATGATGTTTATTTCTGTTTTATACATACTGTAACTAATATTGGTTATAATTCATTAAAACATTTCAGTAATTTAACAATGAGCTTTGAGAATGTAGTGTCTACTGTTTAGTCTGTGTGGTAAATAAAATAAGTAAAACATCGATACAGGACTTGCTTTCCGGTTTGTGTTGCAATCCTGGCTTAATTTAGGTTAAAGTTAGAAGAACCACTCACAAAATTCATAAAAAAATTCTCACAAAATCCCAAGTCGACTCAATGTTATCAAGAAAAAGTCTCAAAACATTGCAACTTTTGCCACAACTTTCTGAAAAGGCTGTCACCAATTCTAGCATTTATACCAAAAAAAAGCCTGCAAAATACTGGAGGGATTGTCTTATTTGAATTATTCTTTCAGAACAAAGCATTCAACGCGCTACAATATTAAATTGAGCAGATTTGATCATGTCTGACCGTGCTGTCCACTACACCCCTCTCAGAAAAAAGAACAAACTGACGGATGACTTTGCAACAAGACAATTATCACATCACATCTTATTGCAGTCTCCAATATCTTTGCTATTTTGCCTGTCTCAATCTTCCCTTTTTATTTGCGAGTTTGACACGTTCTCTCTGCATTTATGCCCAAAGGAAAACAAAGAGAATTGCTGTTTACTCCCGTTTTATACGGACTCTACATTTAGGGTATGGCATGATGTCATTAAATGGCAGGGGACAGATATAATGATGAGAATCAATGTTCTTCCCTGAATCTTGGACCTTGCTCTCCTTCACAGACTTGACCTCCTACTGAATTCAGGAACTGTAGCTCATTAAATTCCCCTGCAGTGTCTGCAGAAAACACACACATGAAATTATTAGACCAGAGTCCTGCATTAAAATACAATTTGGACAGATTCGTATTTTTTCTATTTAAAAATGCTTTACAACCATAATTTGCTTTCTTTGGCCCAAACAATCATCTGTTTTTCTTCCTAATAAAGTTCACACATTGCTCACATCTCTCATTGGTTAGCGATGTAGACAGTTAGACGGTTTTCAGTTGAATTAACTCTAATAACAACATGGAACACCACAGTTGATCATTTATAATAACTTAAAATCGGTCCGACAAAACTCCTGCTCAAGTTGATCTGTCTGACAAGCCTGAAGTCAACATCTATGTATTCATATCTATGAGTAAACCCTTCCAGTGGCGCCAGGTCTGAGAAGGATATACTACATATGCATGAGTAGGATGTCCAGAAAAAAAATTGGAAGAGTGAAAGGGTACATTTTCTGTAAACACTATCATAAAACTACCAAATATGTTTTACCCATATTGTATGTGTTTTAGCGGTTTGCACAGGTTTCGGACCTTGCTGCATGTTTGCCCCTGTTAGCCATCATCCTACCTAGCAGGCTGACATGGTGAAAAGATGTCCTGCACTAACAATGACAATTCACATGAAAGGGACCATACGCTTATAGGAGTGTTGGACTATTTTGGCACATTTCCTGACGACAGATCTGGATGACCATCAAAGATTTGTCTACTGTCCCCCTCAGTTTGGACATTGCCTGAAGACACGGATTCCTTGAAAAACACAAAAAGGGAACAATGAATCTGCTGCCAAATGGATGATGGATATCTTCCACGCAATGCTGGGATTACACTACTTAGACAGCAGTTTCATATTTTAAAAATCCCATACAGTGGTACTGGAGCAGAGAAAAGCTACCCAGGATCTCCAGACTGCCTAGGTGGTGAAAGAGATTAATGTGCCTTGTAAAAAAAAAAAAATGTGGATATAGAAGAAGAGATGATACCCAGACAAACAACTGTCAGGGAGTTGAAGGAGTAGGTAAGAGTTATTCGGTATGAAAATGCTGAGCTAAAATTTCAGCTCTCAAAATAGAAAACACAGAGAAAGAACAGGTCGTATCACAAATGAAGAAGTCTGAGAGAGCTGCATTGATGATATGTTTACAGGACCGGCAGGTAAATTCAACCGTTGTGTCATTATCATTAAGCCAATAAATATACACACACATACACCGACACACAAACACATACTCACGAACACACACACACACACACACACACACACACACACACACACACACACACAAACTGAGCGACACAAGAAGGTAAGGCACGTTTATTTATAGAGCACAATTTGTACACAAGGCAATTCAGTGTTTTAGAGGAAATTAAAGAAGGCAAAAATGAAAATATATTTCAAATTAAAGTCACAAAACACATTCATCATAAAAAAAAATCAGACTTGATTAAAAGTAGAACCACTCAAATATTGCAGATAAAATACTTTTAGTTCTCATATGGAAAATTAAATAAAAGTATTTTCAGGCTGGATTTGAACATTGCCAAAATTGAGGCCCATCTCACATCTTCAGGAAGACTATTTCAGATTTTAGGAGTATAGAACTGAAACACAGTTCCACCATGTTTGGACCTGACTCTGGACACCGGCAGGAGACCACTCCCTGAGGTTCTCAGAGCTTGAAATGGTTCATATGGCTCTAACATGTCAGAGATGTACTTTGGCACAAGACCATGAAAATACTTGTACACAAGGAGAGATATACTCTGAACAACAGGAAGCCAGTGCAGTGACCTTAGCTCTGGACTAATATGGTCCTATTTCCTGGTTCTAGTTAGGACTCGAGCAGCAGCATTTTTGATGTGCCGCAGCTATTTTACAGTTTGTTTAGAGAGCCCAGCGAGATGGCCATTACAGTAGTCTAACCTGCTGTAGACAAATGCATGGATTAGTCTTTCTAAGCCTGATTTGGACATTATTTATCTGATTTTGGCAATGTTTTTCAGGCGGTAAAAAGCTGCTGATGTTTTTGACTTAATGTGACTGTTAAAGTTCAAGTCCGAGTCCATTATTACCCCTAGACTACCAGAGGTGGGTAGTAACGCGCTACATTTACTCCGTTACACCTACTTGAGTAACTTTTGGGATAAATTGTACTTCTAAGAGTAGTTTTTATGCAACAAACTTTTACTTTTACTTGAGTATATTTATAGAGAAGAAACGCTACTTTTACTCAGCTCAATTTATCTACATTCAGATTGCTACTTGCTACTTTTTTTTATCGATGTATTAATGTTTGTTTTGGTTTTTCAAAGTAGGAACTACGCATGCCTGCGTTTCACCAATCACATGCAGTCACTGGTGACGTTGGACCAATCAAACAGAGCCAGGCGGTCACGTGACAGTCACACGTAATACCCGACTTAAACAAGTTGAAAAACTTATTGGGGTGTTACCATTTAGTGGTCAATTGTACGGAATATGTACTGTACTGTGCAATTTACTAATAAAAGTTTCAATCAATCAATCAAAAGAGTAAAGGAAAAAATATTTTTTTTATTTCAACCGTACTTCCCGTCAAAAGCCTAAAGACTGATCGCACAGTTCCTGTCTTCACAATAAAAGTGCCGCTCCATCGCGCCTGTGCTAACAAAATAAGAGTCTCCGAAAGCCAGCGCAAACAAGCTAGCAAACTACGGAGTTTGCCGCCATTGTATTTCTTGTAAAGTGTATAAAACGAATATGGAAGCTGGACAAATAAGATGCCAAAAACCAACGACTTTCATGTGGTATTAGACAGAAAAGAGGAACTTTTTTTCTCCTCCATTTGGAAAGGTGGACGTTAACAGCACTATACTGTCTGATTCCAATCAATACAAGTCACCAGAATCAGGTAATACACCAACTTATATTCTTGTCTTCATGAAAGATAGGAATCTATACGTTAAACATGCATGTATATTCATTAAAACACCTTTATCATGTGAACAAAAACGGCAAAATAAATAACTATAAATTATATACTGTGAATATAAATGTATATCCATCCATCCATCCATTTTCTACCGCTTATTCCCTTTCGGGGTCGCGGGGGGCGCTGGCGCCTATCCCAGCTACAACCGGGCGGAAGGCGGGGTACACCCTGGACAAGTCGCCACCTCATCGCAGGGCCAACACAGATAGACAGACAACATTCACACTCACATATATATATGATATGTGTGTGTATGTATATGTATATATGAGGTAGATCACCTCGACTTGGTCATTTATTAAGTAATTGATTAACATTGAAAAACTTATTCGGGTGTTACCATTTAGTGGTCAATTGTACGGAATATGTACTGTACTGTGCAATTTACTAATACAAGTTTTAATCAATCAATCAATCAATCAATGCCTACTGAGCCTGTGGTGCTTTTAAGTTATTGTGGCTCAATGCGCCTTAATTTTTTTTTATTTTAATGTACTATTATTTAATATATATATTATTGTTTTAGTTGCTTAAGAAATATTCCTTGCTCTGAATTTGTTCATTGCTATTTTTGTGCATTATTTGTTGCAGTCATCATTAAACGAACAGGTTACTCATCAGTTACTCAGTACTTGAGTAGTTTTTTCACAACATACTTTTTACTTTTACTCAAGTAAATATTTGGGTGACTACTCCTTACTTTTACTTGAGTAATAAATCTCTAAAGTATCAGTACTCTTACTTGAGTACTATTTCTGGCTACTTTACCCACTTCTGTAGATAACTAACCTGGTTATTAGGTTTCAGGGAGAGGGTCTCAAAGTGACTAACAAAGACAATGATTTCAGTTTTGTCTGAGTTTATCTAAAGAAAAGTGTTTTGCATCCACACACTGATCTGTTCCATGCAGTGACAAAGTGATTCAAAAGGCTGACATTCAGTGACACATAATTATGAGTGTCAGCTGCATGGTTGTGGTAGGAAACATCAAAGCTGCGGATTAGCTGGCCTAGTGGCAGCATGTACAAGTTGAAAAATAGGGGAACCAGAATTGAGCCCTGAGGAACCCCACAGGTCATAGCCATTTGGTCAGAGGTTATCAATTTTACAAAGTATGTCCTGTGATCGAGATAAGACTTGAACCAGTTAAGAACAGAAACGGATATTCTGCGTTAAGATAGTTAAAGTTAAAGTACCAAATGATTGATTGATTGATTGATTGAAACTTTTATTAGTAGATTGCACAGTACAGTACATATTCCGTACAATTGACCACTAAATGGTAACACCCTAATACATTTTTCAACTTGTTTAAGTCGGGGTCCACGTTACTCAATTCATGATTGTCACACACACACTATGTGTGGTGAAATTTGTCCTCTGCAATTGACCCATCCCCTTGATCACCCCCTGGGAAGTGAGGGGAGCAGTGGGCAGCAGCGGTGTCGCGCCCGGGAATCATTAATGATGATTTAACCCCCAATTCCAACCCTTGATGCTGAGTGCCAAGCAGGGAGGCAATGGGTCCCATTTTTATAGTCTTTAGTATGACTCAGCCGGGATTTGAACTTACAACCTACCAATCTGAGGGCGGACACTCTAACCATTGGCCACTGAGTCTATGTTCTGAGTCTCTGAGTCAAAGATAGTATGGACAACTGTGTCAAAGGCAGCGCTCAGGTCCAGCAGAACCAAGACTGAGACTTTTCCTGCATCTGTGTTCAGGCGGATATAATTTGTCGCCGTGATCAGAGCTGTTTCAGTAATGTAGTTTGGGCCTAAACCCTGATTGGAAAGTATCACACACATTGTTAAACAGGCAAAAGTCACTATGCTATGGGGTACAACTTTTCCTAGGACTTTGCCCAAAAAAGGCAGGTTTGATATGGGCTGATAGCTGCTAAGTACTGTGCCATCAAGACAATTCATCTTATATATGATATGGGCTTATTGACAGCAGTTTTAAGGCATTTGGAAATGTTTCAGTTTGATGCGAGATGTTAACTAGAAGAGTGAATTGTGGTAACGAACTGCTCAAGACAGATTTTAGAAATCTAGTGGGTAACTCATCAAGGCAATCTGATGATGGACTCAAGACTGTGGATGATTTCTTCAACACTTTTGCTGACAGCACAGGAAGTTGTATTGCTTCATTGTCGAGACTACAGTATCAATACCTAGTATATCAGTATGTAAATGATTTTAAAATGATAAGTTCAATATTTTTTGTTTACTTCCTATTGCAAATGTATCTGTTTTGTTTGTGTCTTTTATTGTTTACAAACTCAGAGAGTAGGTGTCTTGTTACGGGAAGGCTTTGACGGCAAACCTGAATGATTTAAATGGTAGCCAATACTAATGTTTGCTTTCTTTGGTTGTTGTTCACTAACCACTTAATTTTGTTTGAAAAAATGTATGTGGATTGTATGTAGCAATGTATACCACACATTTAATACTGTTCATCATCTTTAATAATAACAGTATCTGTTATGTATTCGAATAACGAGGTGGAACGCACATTTAGTAACTTTTATATGTGACTGGGAGTAGCAGTAGCGTACACTCTAGAGAGGGATCATCAACACTCCCTGTACAGCACTTGGTGAGCATGCTCAGTAAACACCACAACTCAACTACGGCAAGTCAGTAAGGACACACAGCACTGAATCAGCATGCACATTAATACACCACATCACCTCCCCCCATAGATCAAAGGCAATGCAAAATCAGTACACACTTTCAATACGGCAACATTCAATTCTTCAATGCTGTAATAAACAAACACAAAAAGGTCACAGATGTTATACCAGATAGTGCATTCACTATTCAAAACTCCCTTATGAAAAGAATCAGTCCATGTAACGCTGAGGTCGCCTGACAGTACGCTCTGTGCGTCTCAAAGTCACTGTCTCTGGGTCAGGCGGCACTGGCGGTTCCAACTCAAAAGCTGGTGGTTCAGGTTCTGCGGAGTCCATTCCACAGAGGTCACTCGCCTGCTCAGCTGAATCAGTGTCACCTCCAGGCTCTGAATCTGGAGTGTCAGGAAGGTAGCGAGGTCTCAGCTGATCTCCGTGACGCCGGTACACTTGGTCTGTTGTCTCGCCTTGCACACGGTATGACACTGGACCAGTCTGTTGTGTCACTACTCCTGGAATCCATTTGGGTTTCTCTCCTGCAGTGTTGCGCAGATACACAGAGTCATTTACATTAAACTGTCTCTCGGCAGCCTGACTGTCATGTTTCTCCTTCTGCTGATACTGTCTCTTTCTGACTCGTTCGGTGATGCTTGGTTTCAGGATGTCCAAACGTGTTCGCACATGTCTTTTCAGGAACAAGTCTGCTGGTGACTCTCCAGTCGTGCTGTGAGGAGTAGTGCGATAGCGCAGCAGGACGTGTGAGATCTTGTTCTCAACACTCAGGTTCTCTCCAAAAACCTTGTTCATGCCTGCTTTGAAAATAGCAACATATTTTTCAGCCAGTCCATTTGTAGCTGGATGTCTCGGCGCACCGGTCGTGTGAAGGACTCCATTCCTCTTTATGAACTGCAGAAACTCATCCGATGTGAACGTTGTCGCATTGTCTGTGACAATTTGTTCTGGCACACCAAATGATGCGAACAGTCTCTTAAGTTGTGTAATGGTTGCAGTGGATGTGATTTGTGCCATTTTGTAAACCTCCAGCCACTTAGAGTATGCATCAACCACAATCATGAACATGTGACCCAAGAACGGGCCTGCAAAGTCAATGTGTAGTCTTTTCCAAACCTCCCCAGGAAATTCCCAGGGATGCAGCGGGACTTGGCGTGGCATGCACTGTTCCAGCTGGCAGGCCTCACACTGCTTGCAGACCCTCTCAGCATCCATATCTACATTTGGCCACCAGACATATTGTCGTGCAATTGTTTTCATCTTTACAATGTTAGGGTGTCCGTCGTGGATCTCTTTTAGCACTGCACCTCTCATTTTTGCAGGTACTATTACTCTTGTTCCCCATGGAACACACCCGTGTTCAACAGATAGTTCATCTCTCTTTCTGTAGTATACCCTCAGTTCACTTGGTATTTCTTTTGGCCATCCTTCCATGATGTACCTGTGCAGCTTTGAGAGCTCTGTGTCCTTTCGTGTAGCCCTGGAAATTTGTTTTGCACTCAATGGTGCCTCCTCAAGATGCTCATATAACAGTGCATTCATGCAAGCTGTCATTGTCTCTGTACCTGTATCTGTGGTCTCAGGCAGCGGAACACGAGACAGCCCGTCCGCATTGCCGTGCTCCTCTGATCTGCGGTAGGCCATGTGGTAATCACAGGCAGACAGTATGATAGCCCATCTTTGTATGCGCGCTGCTGCCATTGTAGGAAGTCCCTTATGTTCTCCAAACAGCGCGAGCAGGGGCTTGTGGTCGGATATTAAGTCAAACTTGCGCCCCCACAGATATTGATGGAACTTCTTCACCCCAAACACCAGGCTCAATGCCTCTTTTTCTATCTGTGAATAGTTTTTCTCTGCCGGAGAGAGCGTGCGGGCAGCATAGGCTATTGGATGTTCATGCCCGTCTGGTGTTGTGTGCTGTATCACTGCTCCGATCCCATAAGCAGAAGCATCACATGCAAGCGAAAGCGGCAGACGTGGATCATAGTGAACCAGCACTTTGTCACTGGTCAAAAGCTCCTTGCATTTGCCAAAAGCACTCTGCTACGCCTCGCGCCATCTCCATTTAACTTGGTCTTTCAGTAAACCTGTAAAGTGGGGCCAAAATTGTGCTTTGCTGAGGCACAAAACGTCCATAGTAGTTAACTAGCCCCGGGAATGCTCTGAGCTCTTTGACATTTCTTGGTGCCGGAGCATCATGTATGGCTATGACCTTATTTTTGGATAGGTAGACGCCTTTCCCGTCCAGCACATGTCCCAGATATTCAATCTGTGTCTTGCTGAAGTCACACTTTGACTTTTTCACTCTCATGCCGTTCTCTTGCAGTCTCTGTAAAACCTTGTCCAGGTTCACGAGATGCTGGGCTTCCAGGTCTGCATGCATTCTGTATGTGCCCTATTTTATCACATTTATGACACTTTGCATTCTTGTAGTAGCAGTCACTTGCATTATGATTCTTGTCTTTGCATCTGTAGCGTGCCTTTTGTTTTGAAGGAGAACGCCATCTTTACCTCTCCTTTACCTTGTGAACAGCTGAGGTGACGTCATCACCGTTTCTCAACTGCTGTGCGTCACGGTGGGCCGTCTCCATGTTGACAGCCAGCTCCACAGCTCTTGCAAAAGTCAGTCTGTCCTCTGAGAGCAACTTGCGTTGACATGCCTCAGAACTGACCCCGCTGACAAAGCCATCACGCAGAGCCTCATCCAGTCCGTCACCAAAATCACACTTTGTAGCTAGTTGACGCAGCTCAGCGGCATATTCCGTAACCGTCTGGTTGCTTTTCTGAACACACTTGCGGTACCTGAAGCATTCGGCAATAACCAATGGCTTTGGCTCATAATAGTCTTTCAGAGTGTCCACAATCTGGTCAAATGTTTTGTCCTTGGGCAAATCAGGCTGAACCAAATTGCGCAGAAGTCCATATGTCACTGCTCCCACTGAACTCAACAACAATGGGACCCTCTTTTCATCATCAACATCATGGCCTTCAAACAGCAACTCCATGCGCTCAATGTAGGCTGACCATGATTCAATCTCAGGCTTAAACTCGTCCGGTCGCTAAGAAAAGTATGCCATCTTCACTTCCAAAAAAAAACCAGCAAGGAACACTCAAAAACCGATTAAACTTGTCGCCAACATGTTATGTATTCGAATAACGAGGTAGAACACACATTTAGTGACTTTTATATATGACTGGGAGTAGCAGTAGCATACTTTCTAGAGAGGGATCATCAACACTCCCTGTACAGCACTTGGTGAGCATGCTCAGTAGACACCACAACTCAACTACGGCAAGTCAGTAAGGACACACAGCACTGAATCAGCATGCACATCAATACACCACAGTATCGTCATTGTGTTCTGTAGTTACTTACTACAAAACATTTTCAGTTCTGTAATCTATTATCGAAGTATCGGTTCAGGACTCAAAATCAGATCCTAATCGAGGCCAAAAATTATGATAAGGACATCTTTACTCTGCATAAATGTTCATCTGACAAAATACAATCCTGACACAAAAACATGTGACTTAAAGAAGCAGGAACAATTCACTATCCACATTGCAAAACAAATCTCCATTAAGCTGTTTATAGAAGAAAAATCATAAACTATTTATTCCTAAAATCTAAATTAATGACATTCCCCGATCTGGTACATTTTCAAACACATAAAGTGAACAACAACTTGCTACCCAATAATCAATCAATCAATCAATGTTTACTTATATAGCCCTAAATCACTAGTGTCTCAAAGGGCTGCACAAACCACCACGACATCCTCGGTAGGCCCACATAAGGGCAAGGAAAACTCACACCCAGTGGGACATCGGTGACAATAATGATCCAGTGGGACGTCTGTGACAATAATGACTATGAGAACCTTAGAGAAGAGGAAAGCAATGGATGTCGAGCGGGTCTAACATGATACTGTGAAAGTTCAATCCACAATGGATCCAACATAGTCGCGAGAGTCCAGTCCAAAGCGGGTCCAACTCAGCAGCGAGAGTCCCGTTCACAGCGGAGCCAGCAGGAAACCATCCCACGCGGAGGCGGATCAGCAGCGCAGAGATGTCGAGGCGGATCAGCAGCGCAGAGATGTCCCCAGCCGATACACAGGCAAGCAGTACATGGCCACCGGATCGGACCGGACCCCCTCCACAGGGGAGAGTGGGACATAGAAGAAAAAGAAAAGAAACAGCAGATCAACTGGTCTAAAAAGGGAGTCTATTTAAAGGCTACAGTATACAAATGAGTTTTAAGGTGAGACTTAAATGCTTCTACTGAGGTGGCATCTCGAACTGTTACCGGGAGGGCATTCCAGAGTACTGGAGCCCGAACGGAAAACGCTCTATAGCCCGCAGACTTTTTTTGGGCTTTGGGAATCACTAACAAGCCGGAGTCCTTTGAACGCAGATTTCTTGCCGGGACATATGGTACAATACAATCGGCAAGATAGGATGGAGCTAGACCGTGTAGTATTTTATACGTAAGTAGTAAAACCTTAAAGTCACATCTTAAGTGCACAGGAAGCCAGTGCAGGTGAGCCAGTACAGGCGTAATGTGATCAAACTTTCTTGTTCTTGTCAAAAGTCTAGCAGCCGCATTTTGTACCAACTGTAATCTTTTAATGCTAGACATGGGGAGACCCGAAAATAATACGTTACAGTAGTCGAGGCGAGACGTAACAAACGCATGGATAATGATCTCAGCGTCTTTAGTGGACAGAATGGAGCGAATTTTAGCGATATTACGGAGATGAAAGAAGGCCGTTTTAGTAACGCTTTTAATGTGTGCCTCAAAGGAGAGAGTTGGGTCGAAGATAATACCCAGATTCTTTACCGTGTCGCCTTGTTTAATTGTTTGGTTGTCAAATGTTAGAGTTGTATTATTAAATAGAGTTCGGTGTCTAGCAGGACCGATAATCAGCATTTCCGTTTTTTTGGCGTTGAGTTGCAAAAAGTTAGCGGACATCCATTGTTTAATTTCATTAAGACACGCCTCCAGCTGACTACAATCCGGCGTGTTGGTCAGCTTTAGGGGCATGTAGAGTTGGGTGTCATCAGCATAACAGTGAAAGCTAACACCGTATTTGCGTATGATGTCACCTAGCGGCAGCATGTAGATGCTGAAGAGTGCAGGGCCAAGGACCGAACCCTGGGGAACTCCACACGTTACCTTAACGTAGTCCGAGGTCACATTGTTATGGGAGACACACTGCATCCTATCAGTAAGATAAGAGTTAAACCAAGACAGGGCTAAGTCTGACATACAAATTCGTGTTTTGATACGTTCTAATAAAATATTATGATCGACGGTATCGAAAGCAGCGCTAAGATCGAGGAGCAGCAACATAGATGACGCATCAGAATCCATCGTTAGCAATAGATCATTAGTCATTTTTGCGAGGGCTGTCTCCGTCGAGTGATTTGCCCTGAAACCGGATTGAAAG
Organism: Nerophis ophidion; assembly: GCF_033978795.1. Taxonomy (NCBI): domain Eukaryota; kingdom Metazoa; phylum Chordata; class Actinopteri; order Syngnathiformes; family Syngnathidae; genus Nerophis; species Nerophis ophidion. The sequence goes on from NC_084622.1 coordinate 30,758,883, forward strand.
GTTTCACATAGATTGTTAGACGCTAAGTGTTCATTTAACTGCTCCGCAACAATTTTTTCGAGGATTTTTGAAATAAAGGGAAGGTGAGACACCGGTCGGTAGTTTACCATGAGGTCAGGATCGAGGTTAGGTCTTTTAAGAAGAGGATGAATAACCGCTTTTTTGAATGCTAGGGGAACAGTGCCCGAGGAAAGTGATAAGTTTATAATATTTAGCACTGATGGACCTAATAATACAAAGAGCTCCTTGATCAGTTTCCCTGGAAGAGGGTCAAGTAAACATGTTGTTTGTTTTATTCCATTTACACGTTGTAACAATTCCTCTAATGTTATTTCATCAAAACGAGAGAAAGTATTTTGGAGGGCAGTATCCGCCGTATATACAATCGTGTCAGTGTTAATAGAACCCCGTTGTAGCTGGGACGCATTGTCTTTAATCTCCTTTCTAATGACTTCAATTTTCTTACTAAAGAATTGCATAAAGTCATCAGCTGAGTGGGTGGAGCTACTGGAAGGAGTCCCTTGTTGGGTTAGCGATGCTACCGTACTAAACAAAAATTTAGGATCGTTTTTATTGCGGTGGATGAGATTTGAGTAATAATTAGCTTTAGCTAAGGTAAGCATGCGTTTATAAGTTATTAAACCATCACTAAATGCTTGATGGTGCACCTCAAGTTTAGTCGTGCGCCATTTGCGTTCCAGCTTTCTGCATAATAATTTCTGAGCTCTAGTTTCTTCTGTAAACCACGGGGTGCGCTTTTTTGGAGCCTTTTTTAACTTTAGCGGTGCTATGTTATCAATGGTTTCGCGCAGGGCGTCGTTAAAGTTGTTAGTGAGGTTATCAATAGAGCCCACATACTTTGGGAATGGTGCCATTACCGAGGGCAGTAGGTCAGCAAGAGCTGTCGTTGTGGCCGTATTAATGTTGCGGCTGCTATAGCAGTTATTATTATTATTAGTTTGACGAACATGCGTCTGAACCTCGAATTTTATAAGGTAATGATCGGACAATACTTTAGTATACGGGAGTATCGTAACTTTGGAAGCGGTGATACCCTTGACAAGCACTAAGTCTATCGTATTACCGTTGCGATGCGTGGGTTCATTTATTATTTGTGTGAGACCACAGCTATCAATTATAGTCTGGAGCGCTACGCACGGTGGGTCCGATGGGGTATTCATATGGATATTAAAGTCCCCCATTATGATTATATTATCGGCGTGTGTCACTAGATCAGCAACGAACTCTGAGAATTCATTGATAAAGTCCGAACAGGGCCCTGGGGGGCGGTAGATAACAGCCAGGTGTAGAGGCAGCGGTGTGACAGACCTCATAGTAAGCACCTCAAACGATTTATATTTATTATTTATGTTAGGACTAAGGTTAAAGTTTTCGTTGTATATTAGTGCGACCCCCCCACCCCTTTTAAGCGGACGGGCAATATGCGCATGTGTAAAGTTAGGAGGACATGCCTCATTTAGCGCAAAAAAGTCGTTTGGTTTAAGCCAGGTTTCACTGAGACCGATGACGTTAAGATTGTTGTCTCTGATGATATCATTAACTAACAACGTTTTGGGAGACAATGATCTTATGTTTAAAAAACCTATATTATAGGTAGTGGGCTGTTTTAGGGAATTTTTGATCAAATTATCCGTAGTAGCAATATTAATAATGTTGTGTTTATTATGCCCAGTGCATTCAGTATAATTGCGACCATATCTAGGAATTGATACGACGGGAATGTTCCGATTGTTTGATTGTTGCTTTGATAAACTGCACGCATCATGGTTAGCCTCCTCAGTAACGGGGATTTTCCGATTGTTTGTTTGTTGCTTTGATAAACTGCACGCATCATAGTTAGCCACCTCAGTAACACACATGTCCAACTCTGAAACACTCAAAGCAGAAAAAACTTGTTCTAATTTAACTGACTCCTTACCCAGACCAGTAGTCTCGCATTTTCCATCTAAATCCGTCTTCAGGGTGGAGGGAAGTGGTGTTCTGTGGGGATTAGCCTTCTGCTTTGTTTTTAGCCCCGCTCGACATCCGCGTTTCCGATCACACCGCTGGCGTCTGCTCCGTAGACGGCCCCCGCTGCTACTAGACTCCGCTGCTTCACAGGCCGCTGGATGTAGCCGCCGATGAATCCCCATGCTAGTTAGCATGTTTAGCACGCCCGCGTCTATCAGTCCAAAACGGCCCGATGTGTCCATATCCAGAAGTGTCTGGCGGTCGTACGTGATCACGGAGTGACCACGATGCGAGCCAGCCATGAAGTCTGCAGAACTGTCCGGCATTTCCGCCAAATGTTCCATATTTAGCAAGAGCACCGCAGTGTCGCAGCCCGTCCGGGCGCCGCCATCTGCATACATACATGTACATTTTTCTTTCAGCAAAAGAGGAGAGTTCCGACTTCCAGTGGCGGCTTTAGGATTGAAAAAATTGTACTTAGCCCAGATGAGTGATGGATTCTTTAACTAGTGCAAAAAATGTAACGCTTTTTTAAAAAAATGATACAGCATCTCAAAGATGGTGACTGGTACAGTGTGTATCAGTGTGCTTTCTGCCCCAGTGCAGCTCGGATAGACTCCAGCCCACCCCGCAACCCCGAGAGGAAGAAGTGGTAGAAAATGGGGGTGGGGGGAGGCTAGAGCTTATCCCAGCTGCATTCGGGCAGAAGGCAGGGTGCGATTGCATCAAAATCAATGAAATGTGCGGCATTGCACTCGAAGCCAAAATGGAGCCTGCGTGAGGTCACCGTGCAGTAATTGCCAATTTGACCCAGCATCAGCTGAGCATGTCTTCTCTTCCCTCGTCACTCCATTAACTAAAAATGGGGCGAATTCATGGTCGAGGGAAAGTGAATGAATCGACGGGCTCAACTTCGGAAAGGCACCACTGCTTTAGCGCCCTGTGTGAGTTAGCCATGCTGTCCACAGTGGAAATATAGACCACGATGCAGATCTGTCGAGGAAAAAAAGGATGAAAAAAAAACCCGCCGGCCACTGTAAAAATAGCATGTCAAAACCTGGAGCTAATATACTAATATAATCCTACTAGTGTTGTCCCGATACCAATATTTTGGAACCGGCACCAACATTATTTTGATACTTTTCGGTACTTTTTGAACTTTTTGAAGGTACTTTCTAAATAAAGGGGACCACAAAAAATTGCGTTGTTGGCTTTATTTTATTGGTACAATAAACATATGTTTCTTATTGCAAGTTTGTCCTTAAATAAAATAGTGGACATACAAGACAACTTGTCTTTTAGTAGTAAGTAAGCAAACGAAGGCAACTAATTTAGCTGCTGACGTATGCATTAACATATTGTATCATTTTCCATTATTTTATTTTGTCAAAATTGTTAAGAACAAGTGGAAGAAAATGAATTATTAATCCACTTGTTCATTTACTGTTAATATCTGCGTACTTTCTATTTTAACATGTTCTATTACACTTCTGTTAAAAGGTAATAATCACTTATTCTTCTGTAGTTTTGATGCTTTGCATTAGTTTTGGATGATACCACAAATGTGGGTATCAATCCAATACCAAGTCGTACAGGATCATACACTGGTCATATTCAAAGTCCTCATGTGTCCAGGGACATATTTCCTGAGTTTATAAACATGATATAAATATTAAAAAAACAAAAGAAGATGTTGTGATGCCAAAAAATATCAATGTGATCATAGTAGTATCGACCAGATACACTTCTGTACTGGATATCATTACAGTGGATGTTAGGTGTAGATCCACCAATGGCGCTTGTTTACATTGTGACACCAGTGAGCTAAGATGTGGAGTGAAGCATGCTTAGCTATTCCTCGTCCTGCGGGGATAAAACTTGTAAGAAACATACTTTATTTGTCGCCATGGAGGCGAGGATTAGTGATTTAGAAATAGCTAAAACACTGCAGACTGTGGATGGACTTTAGCCGCTAGCTAGCTAGCCATGACTTAATACACCTCTTCTTCACCTTTATCGTTAGTTTTTAAGACAAAATGTGTCCGTTTTCCCTTTTCTGCCTACACACTGTGTCTACTTGTAAGTACTCTGTGATTGTGCACTGCCGAACATGCTCGTCTGCTCATAAACCAGCAATTTCACGACGTGACGACGACGGGGGGGGGGTTCTCTTTTCAGAGGCGGTATAGTACCGAATATGATTCATTAGTATTGCGGTACTATACTAAAACCGGTATGTCCTGGGCATGAACGTTAAAGTGCATCCGGCAGAGAAGGCTCTTCTAAGGGGTCTTGGGGCACTAGTAGGTTAACCCCTTTACTACTGCTACCCCAGGTGGCCCTTGGCAAAGGCCTAGTACCTGACTGCCCATTAGCCAGGGATACGGTGAAGACCTCAACGGCGGAGCAGGTGGAAGGCGGTAGATGTAAGAACCACCACAACGGCTGCGATGGCGGAGGAAGGCACCCCCACATCCATGTGGGCCCAGTTATGGGGAAATAACAACCCAAGATCTCAACGGTGGAACAGGTGATAAAAAAAATTATGAACAATTATAGGCCAATTTCAATTTTACCAACATTTTCAAAAATATTTGAGAAAGTGGTCTATAACCGACTGAATGGCTCTCTAGAAAAACTAAATATCCTTGTCCCTTCCCAATATGGTTTTCGTAAAAAAAGCACCACCTGTATGGCTATACTCGACCTCTTGGAAAAGGTCAATGACTGTATTGAAGAAGGAAAATGCGGTATTGGCATTTTTTTGGCTCTGTCCAAGGCCTTTGACACAATAGACTTTGAGATCTTATTGTATAAGCTATATCACTATGGTGTCAAAGGGGTACCTCTCGATTGGTTCTGTTCTTACCTATACGGAAGGCAACAATGTGTATGCGTCAATGATCACAACTCACCCTATATGACCATAAATTATGGGGTTCCCCAGGGATACATCTTGGGGCCTCTCCTTTTTATCCTATACATAAATGATTTTGTAAACTCCTCCGAAACTTTTCATAAAATAATTTTTGCTGATGATACAAATTTGTTTATCTCACACAGGAGCCTACACGATCTACAAGAAACTGTCAATTCAGAGCTTGTGAAAGTGGATTCCTGGTTCAAATGCAATAAGCTCTCACTTAATGTAAATAAAACAAATTGTATTCTATTTCGTTCTAACAAAAACCGGACAAATACTGAGCACTGCCATATCAACATCAATGGGCAGGAAATACAGAGAGTATACTCTACAAAATTCCTGGGGGTCATCATTGACAAATACCTCAATTTCAAATGTCACATTAGCCATCTGTTAAACAAATTATCCAAATATGTTGGCCTGTTCTTTCACCTTTGTCATTAACTTCCTCTTTATGCTCTACTTACCTTATGCAAAACTCTCTTTGAACCACATCTAAACTACTGTAATCTGGTGTAACATCTTTCCTAGCTACCTTCACAAATTAGAATCCATGCAAAAGAAAATCATACTGGCCCTGTCATTGTCCAAGTTTAATGCCCTCACTCGTCATCTATTTCATAAATATCATCTCTTAAGACTGACAGAGTTCAATATTTATCAAAATGCTTGTTTAACCTATCAAGTCATTAACAGGCTGAATCTTAGGCTCTGTAGTTTGGTTCCTATCTACCATCCCCAGCATGCCCACAACACTCGCAACTTAGATCTGATATCAGGTAAACATCGTTTACTGGCTTGTAGCGCTCGAAGTGTTGTATGCAGGGGACCAAAGATTTGGAACCAGCTTAATGAGAGCCTCAAGATGCTGTATCCATTCTACAACTTAAAAAAGAAACTGAAAACGTACCTAATAACCACCGATCTTTATTTAATCCCTTATGTGGGGTAGACTACTGTTGGGTTTTGCATGGTTGAATGAATGTATGTATGTATGTGTATGCTTGCTTTAGTACGATTATCTTGTGTTTATCATATAGCGTTGTTGTTGTGCTTGGTACCATGTTTCATCTTTCCATGTATATATTGTCCTTTGGAACCCCTGTCAAAAGCTTCTTCTAGCTTATTTGGGGGACCCTTTCACCTACCAAAACCTTTAAATGATGATATTCACCACTATTATAAATGTTATATGGTATTGTGAATAAACTTGTAACAAACAAACAAACGATTGCTAACCCTATGGATTGTCACAACGGTTGGGATGGCGGATGAAGGCTGCAGCAGAAAAGGGTCCCCATTCATCTTGGGCTCCATGCCACTGGACCCTGACCCGGATCTGTCAAGGATCGTGTGGTGACTGTCTGTGCACCAGTCTCCCCGCGTTAAACAAAGTCACGCACAGGCATCCTCCATAAAGGGATACACCCTACCAGGAGGATCGTCATACTCGCATCGAGTGAACGCTGATGAATACCGGTATACAGTACAACCGTAAATCCTACTAATATAGTCTAATCTACTAATCTAATGCAAACATGTAATGTGGGAATCTTCTAATCTAATCTACTAATACAGTCCTACGTATGGCAGGACTATATTAGTAGATAATCACTGCAAGCACAGACGGTCATACCTGAATGATGTTTAATCATGGATGAGCGCACTCAACAACCATTGAGATAACTCCTGCCCACATCCACTCGCCTCGCCCACACACATAACATTTAGCAAACCAACAGAGTAACGTCAAAAACCTTAAAAATAAGATTCCCAGACCTGAATCGTCACCTGTTTTATCACAGCTGGTAGCGATGTCAATCTGTCGTGTTACTGTTTGTTGAAAAGTCCTAATATTCATGTTTACAGTCCTTCTATGCCTGCAGCTCAGTGGCTTAAGTGTTACTTTTTCAGCGGAGGTTCAGGCAGGCTTCACACAGCTGCTGTCTCGCTTTTAAGATTATGGGACTTCATGTTACTTCCAAGAGTCCCCCTCCCCCTCCTCTTAAAAATTTTAATTTGGGGCTTTTCAGAACACATTTGCAGCTTTGGCCAAAATAAGCACCCGCTAACTCAGGGAAACTGTTACTTCAAAACATCATATTGTGACGCTTTTAATGCGAAAACAAGACAACTTGAAGTATCTTTTGACACACAAAAACGTGTGGGCCGTTCAATCCAACAAAGAGAAAACTGACTGAATGAATGCTTCCATTAAGAGACTCAAAAAGGCGGTCACAACAAACCCTATTGAAGCCCGGAAGAGTTAGGGCTGCATTGGATTCTTTGTTCTGTTGTGTTTATGTTGTGTTACGGTGCGGATATTCTCCCAAAATGTGATTGTCATTCTTGTTTGGTGTGGGTTCACAGGGTGGCGCATATTTGTAACAGTGATGAAGTTGTTTATACGGCCACCCTCAGTGTGACCTGTGTGGGTGTTGATCAAGTATGTCTTGCAATCACTTCCGTGGGCCTGCATAAGCCTCTTACAATGTGTGACTTGGCCGGCACACTTTTTGTATGGTGGAAAAGTGGACGCTAAAGGCAGTGCCATCACGGCACGCCTTTAATATTGTTGTCCGGGCTTTAATATTGTTGTCCGAATATCAGTGCCCCTCACGGGGCACTGATATTCGGGTGTTTCCCGGAAAGATCGCGAGAGTTGGCGAGAATGTTACCAGGGCGGGAAAACCATTCAAAGAAGGTGAATTTTTTAAAAAGTGCATGTTAGATTATTTTAAGAATGTTTTTCTCGCGGCCCAGCCTCACCCTGTTTCTGCATCCAGTGGCCCCCAGGTAAATTGAGTTTGAGACCCCTGCTGTGTATGAATGCTAAAGAAGAACAACATTGATATGTGCACAATAGAACAATGACAGTGAATATCCGTACATCCATCCATTTCCTACCGCTGGTCCCGTTTGGGATTGCGGGTGGTGCTGGAGCCTACCTCAGCTGCATTGTACACCCTGGACAAGTCGCCATCTTATCACAGGGCCAACACAGATAGACAGACAACATACACACTCCCATTCACACAGTGAAGAATGACAACAAAATTAAGTAAACAGGTGTGGTGAATTATGTCCTTAAAGGAACCGCTGCAATACACGACAGTGAAAACGTTTAAGCTGCATATTAATATGTGGAGTAAAATACTCGATAATATGTATGATAGTATGATACAGTCCAAGCATACAGTATGTTTTATTTTGTGTCTTGGCTTCATAATTAGAATAATATGCTGAAGATTAATGCATTGATGGCTTTGACAGCCTTGCCTTGCCCCCGTGCAACATGAGTCAAAAATGATTAAAAACTGAAAACCTTCTCGCTGTGCGGCAACAGTAATAACCCCTCATCAGCTGTGCTGCCCAGTGCATTTTGACACAAACTATAATACAATAAGTGGTGATATTATGCTGGCTAAAATTGCATATGAGTGTACTCATATAGAGACGTCTCTCTTTTTCCCGTACACACTATTACAAAAATGTATGGCAGAATGGGATTTCATCAAGAATCTGCTGCGTGTACATTATTTAAAGTGTTCAAACCATTTCATAGTTAAGAGAGGAGGTGGTGACAGGATCAAATTGCACCCAAATAAGTGTGTGCTGCATTCAGCTTTGTGAAAAGAAATCTGTCAAGGCAGAACTTGAGTGTTCCTGGAACAAAAAGGTATAATTTACTCAAAATTTTACACCAACCAGTGAAGCTTGTACATATTTGTTTTTTGGTGGTTTTGTTGTTTCCTTTGTCTACTAAAATCATCGTGTTTGGGTTGACAAAGTGCAGGATCTCCATGTGACCACTCCAGAAGATTGGTGATTAGTGCGTCACAAATATTCGAAATGAGAAATAACACTATGTAAATAAAATGACTTGCTATTAAGATTTTTCATCCTCAAATTCATCCATTTCAATACCACTTATGTAATGCTTCTGTATTCTGCAAGCCATGACAGATCTGCTTTTGAACAAGAAAGTTTGATCATATTACGCCTATACTGGCTCACTTGCACTGGCTTCTTGTGCACTTAAGATGTGACCTCTTCTGTGTTTTTTTGTGGACTTCTGGATCTGGCTCCCGGGAGACTTTTGGCCATGGAGACCAGCTGCTGGGTCTCTGCCACACCAAAGTCAGTTTGGAAAGACTGGTGGAGATGCGAATGAAGAGACAGGGCTGGGGAGCTGGCACTGAGCGCCGGTACGGACACAGTGTCTTGGCTGAATGAGCTGGTATCGGACACCTCAGTCTTCTTTGACGTATCCTCGCTCATCCATGCGGACTGGACACTGGCCGAGAGTTGGTTAGCGATCAAGAGTGGAGTCTGCTCTCTTGGTTGCTTTGTTGGGTCTGCTCCTGTCTCTGGCCATGCTCTCTCCACCCCAGCAGACGACGGCATGGAACACAGCAGAGGCCACCACAATATATCTTTTTAATTTACTTTTTATTCAAAGCTGTATGTACAAACCCCGTTTCCATATGAGTTGGGAAATTGTGTTAGATGTAAATATAAACGGAATACAATGATTTGCAAATCCTTTTCAACCCATATTCAGTTGAATATGCTACAAAGACAACATATTTGATGTTCAAACTGATAATTTATTTTTATTTTTTGCAAATAATCATTAACTTTAGAATTTGATGCCAGCAACACGTGACAAAGAAGATGGGAAAGGTGGCAATAAATACTGATAAAGTTGAGGAATTCTCATCAAACACTTATTTGGAACATCCCACAGGTGTGCAGGCTAATTGGGAACAGTTGGGTGCCATGATTGGGTATAAAAGCAGCTTCCATGAAATGCTAAGTAATTCACAAACAAGAATGGGGCGAGGGTCACCGATTTGTAAGCAAGTTGTCGAACAGTTTTAGAACAACATTTCTCAACGAACTATTGCAAGGAATTTAGGGATTTTACAATCTACGGTCTGTAAAATCATCAAAAGGTTCAGAGAATCTAGAGAAATCACTGCACGTAAGCGATGATATTACGGACCGTTGATCCCTCAGGCGGTACTGCATCAAAAACATGGATCAGTGTGTAAAGGATATCACCACATGGGCTCAGGAACACTTCATAAAACCACTGTCAGTAACTACAGTTGGTTGCTACATCTGTAAGTGCAAGTTAAAATTCTGTTATGCAAAGCAAAAACATTTATCAACAACATCCAGTAACGCCGCCGGCTTCCCTGGGCCCGAGCTCATCTAAGCTGCACTGATGCAAAGTGGAAAGGTGTTCTGTGGTCTGACGAGTCCACATTTCAAATTATATTTGGAAACTGTGGACGTGGTGTCCTCCAGAACAAAGAGGAAAATAACCATCCGGATTGTTGTAGGCGCTAAGTTCAAAAGCCAGCATCTGTGATGGTATGGGGGTGTATTAGTGCCCAAGGCATGGGTAACTTACACATCTGTGAAGGCACCATTAATGCTGAATGGTCCATACAGGTTTTGGAGCAACATTTGTTGTCATCCAAGCAACGTTATCATGGACGCCCCTGCTTATTTCAGCAAGACAATGCCAGTCTTGCCAGTTAAAGTGTGCGGGTTCTTTTCTGGCCCGCCTGCAGTCCAAACCTGTCTCCCATCGAAAGTGTGCGGCACATTATGAAGCATAAAATACGACAGCGGAAACCCCAGACTGTTGAACTACTTAATCTCTACATAAAACAAGAATGGGAAAGAATTCCACTTTCCAAAGCTTCAACAATTAGTTTCCTCAGTTCCCAAATGTTTATTGAGTGTTTTTAAAAGAAAAGGTCATGTAACACAGTGGTGAACATGCCCTTTCCCAACTACTTTGGCACGTGTTGCAGCCATGAAATTCTAAGTAAATTATTATTTGCAAAAAAAATAAAGTTTATGAGTTTGAACATCAAATATCTTGTCTTTGTAGTGCATTCAATTGAATATGGGTTGAAAATGATTTGCAAATTATTGTATTCCGTTTATATTTACATCTAACACAATTTCCCAACTCATATGGAAACGGGGTTTGTAGAAGTGGCTGGTTGCATCAGCTCTGCTACTTTAATGTCTTTCATGTCCTTTGTGTTCTTTGATGTTTCCCTCTTACACAAATGTAAGAGGGATGTGTACTATGGCTATGAGTTCTTTTTTTCCATTGGCCTCAGTCTGGACCCCCTCTCCAGGCTTGGACCGATTTTTTAAATTTTATTTTATTTTAATGTTTTATTTTTTTATCCCACTCCCCCCCACTTGTTTACCTGTATCTCACCTTTTTTGTAAGGGGTGCCGGAAGTTGGCAGACCCGTCAGCGATCCTGTTCTGTCTCCTATATCTCCTTCTCATGCTGCAGTGTTGACAACTCGGCTGCTATTTTGGCCTCTTTAGCCTTCAATTTTGCTTTTCTGCATCCATAGGCAGCGCGTGCGCGCGCGCAGCTTCCAGTTTAGCGCGGGCCTTGATAGCAGCTTTGCTAGTTGAGGAAAGACTGGATCCTGCAGTCGTGGTGGAATGCAGGGAGGCAGCGTCTTGTCCACGGACTCGTTCCGTGCTGGCCACGTCACCGCTGCCGATGTCTCCACGTTTCAGCGTTATCCATTTTTTTTGCTTCTGTTGTTGAAGTGCCCACCGTGAAACTTGTCTTTTTACTATTCCATCCTACGTGTCTGTGTCCGTGACATAAACAAGTTGAAAGATAGTTAACATGAAGATCCCAAGGAAAGGGAAGAAGGAGTCCAGGCCTTTTATATTTAAGAAGCTTTGGCGGTTTTCACAGAGAATGCACTTTTCCTTTCTTCTTGTCTAATTGGTCATTTCTTTCTTTGTTTTCACTTTTCCTTGTATTTATTTTATTTTTCTCCTCTTTTTCCATCCATCTTCTTCCGCTTATCCGAGGTCGGGGGGCAGCAGCCTAAGCAGGAAAGCCCAGACTTCCCTCTCCCTAGCTACTTCGTCTAGCTCTTCCTGGGGGATCCCAAGGCGTTCCCAGGCCAGCCGGGAGACATAGTCTTTCAAACGTGTCCTGGGTCTTCCCCGTGGCCTCCTACCGGTTGGACGTGCCCTAAACACCTCCCTAGGGAGGCGTTCGGGTGGCATCCTGACCAGATGCCCGAACCACCTCATCTGGCTCCTCTCGATGTGGAGGAGCAGCGGCTTTACTTTGAGTTCCTCCCGGATGACAGAGCTTCTCACCCCATCTCTAAGGGAGAGGGGGCTCTCCCAAAGCTCATGACCATAGGTGAGGATGGGAACGTAGATCGACCGGTAAATTGAGAGCTTTGCCTTCCGGCTCAGCTCCTTCTTCACCACAACGGATCGGTACAACGTCCGCATTACTGAAGACGCCGCACCGATCCGCCTGTCGATCTCACAATCCACTCTTCCCCCAATCGTGAACAAGACTCCTAGGTACTTGAACTCCTCCACTTGGGGCAAGGTCTCCTCCCCAACCCGGAGATGGCATTCCACCCTTTTCCGGGCGAGAACCATGGCCTCGGACTTGGAGATTCTGATTCACAGTCGGCTGCGAACCGATCCAGTGAGAGCTGAAGATCCCGGCCAGATGAAGTCATCAGGACCACATCATCTGCAAAAAGCAGGGACCTAATCCCGCGGTCACCAAACCGGAACCCCTCAACGCCTCGACTGCGCCTTTTTTTGTTTTGTAAATTTGTATAAAGAGACACAAAATATATGTCAAATAAACACTACTCAGATACAGTTTGTGCTAGTTTTTGTTTCATTAGCCATGTTTTTGTATTTCCGCCTTGTGCGCGCCTTTTTTTCCTTTTTTAGTAATAAATAAGTATGTCCCTACCTTCACGCCTTGCCAGCGCCAACTTTCCTTTGCCTTCCGGGAAAACAAACCCCATAGTCTACGTTCTGACACTGTGGAGGAGAGACACAAACATTGCACCCTAGCGAGCTAGCGAGCAAAGAAGCTACATGGTAAGTAGCAACCAGCTAAAACAAGAGAAGAAGCTATCGACAAACCTTACTATTTCTACATTTACACGCACACATAACGTCTTCATGTCACTAGTTGCCAGTGTTCTGTTCTACATGGTAGTGTGCTGGGGGGGCAGTACATCTAAGAAGGACAGCTCCAGACTTGAGAAACTGATCAGGCGGGCCGGTTCTACAATCGGAATGAAACTGGACTCACTGGTGACGGTGGCAGAGAAGAGGACTGTGGACAAACTAGTGAGCATCCTGGATGATGCCAGTCACCCTCTGCATAGCGTTATCAGTAGCCAGAGGAGCCTGTTCAGTGCTAGACTGCTTCATCCCAAGTGCAGGACTAATAGACTCAAAAACTCCTTTGTCCCACACGCCATTAGACTGTACAACTCCTCTCTGGGACGGGGAACGGGGGGGTATTAGGATGACAGGGGATGCAAAACATTAACAGTGCAATACGTTTTCATAACATGGTCACTACTGACTACTTTGTCTTGTTATATTCTTATTTTACTGTTATATTGTTATTCCAATTGTTTTTATTCTTTTTGTAATATTTCTCTATTTTGTTTCCTTTTAAACCCCCATTATTTACTTTTTACTTTTTTTTTTTTTTTTAATTGATCTCAACTCTGTACACTGCTGCTGGAATTTTAATTTTCCTGAAGGAACTCTCCTGAAGGAATCAATAAAGTACTATCTATCTATCTATCTATCTACTTATTAAACAGACACAGGATTTACAGACAATGTTTCCAAGGCACTTCGTGGGAAGAAACAACAAACTTTGAGCGCTGACACATGTTAATACGTCTTGTGTGTAAACGAGTGAGCGTCTGACTGTCACGCGGAGACTACCGGAAACTAGAGGAGGGAGCAACTCGCCTTCAAAATAAAGGTCCCTTCTCATTACCTGATAATGTTACGTCACAGACATAGTCAAATATTTTCCGTTACGCCCCCCCCTTAGGACGAGGAAAATATTTCCCGCCCCACCCACTCTCCACCATGAAGTATAATTTGTCTATAAAATTGTTATAACTATACCGATGCATAGCGTTATAAGCTTATTAACCTTTAAGCTAACACCAAACCGGTGGTTACAGTGAAGCTGAGTGCTACTTCGCTTCATTATATCCTGGTACGGCAAAGAGAACCATGTTCTCCGAGGTAACACCCCCCGGAATCGCACCGCATCCCACCATCAACAGCGTACACAGCACTAACCAATCCAGGGGAAGCCTGGTTCCCAATGTTTAATCTTGTCCTTTTGGTGTTGAAGTGAATTAAATAACTCATACTATGTTTTGCATATAGTGAATGTTTATATACATCTTGGATAAAGCACACCACCAGTTTAACTACAAGGGATTTCAGTTGGGACACGAAATAACATGGGGCCCTTTGGTAATGACATTTGACAATGGACCTCGGCATGCAAAGGTGATGACCCTATCCGTGAGATGACACTACATGTTTAGCTTAATGAGAGCATCTAAAATACGACCTGCATCTGTTGACTTTCCAGACACTTACACACGAACATCTCCTTTTATGGTCAGGATGTGCTGTCCTGACCTAACACACCCAGAGACAGGAAGGAGGAATATAAATTGATCGTTTGGCTTCTCCAAGTTAGGAGGGACTCATTTTTGAAATGGCCTCCTCCAGGAACTGCAGTCCTGTACAATGATATTCTCGCTTGTAATAAAGCAACTTTTAGTTCAGTAAAGCCTCTCCAACATCTCTTTTGATCCAGTCACACTGCCATGTTACCCTTCTGTCTGGACGAGGACGACGAGACCAGAAATGCACATCAGTGTCCTTTGCTATATAAAATCCCCTCGTAGCCCACCATAGGTTGGTAAAGTTGAGACTTTTGCGTGAAATGGGCTTGCAGAAGTCTAGTTAGCTGTCATAAGAGGTCCCTGCCAAGACATTCGCAGCGGTCTGTAACTGCAACCAGGAGATTATCAACTCTGACTCACTGTCCTTCGAGCAACAAGACTCATTTGTAAGGTCCTTGCTGTCAAAAAAAAATATTACCTATAAAATTGAACACCAGCTAAAAAGATGTATTCCTGTGTGTGGGGGCTTTGCTTTTGTATAGTTATTTCATGCTTTTCGCGATTTCACCACAGTAGGTATGAATGATGGCAAAAGAAAATTGTGAATAAGACCACATGATGGTAATTGTTTTGTTTCAAGTTACATTATAGAACACATGTTTAGAAGTAGGAGCAGAGCTTGTTTAATCCTACCGTTTCTTCTAATTTTAGCAATTACTTCTAGTTTGTTGACTTGCTGGAAGGAGAGGTTACCAGCACTTCACTTCTTCAAAGGTGTCTTTATCACACCTGTTCTAAAAATTCAGCCAATCAAAAGGCGTCACGATTATGCCTCTCATGTTTGTGTAGCACAGTAACGGGCCGTGCGTTTCCCACCTAGGCCTTCAGTGACGTTCAACTTCAATGATTACCTCTCAAAATAAATAAATAAATGATAAATGGGTTGTACTTGTATAGCGCTTTTCTACCTTCAAGGTACTCAAAGCGCTTTGACACTACTTCCACATTTACCCATTCACACACACATTCACACACTGATGGAGGGAGCTGCCATGCAAGGCGCCAACCAGCACCCATCAGGAGCAAGGGTGAAGTGTCTTGCTCAGGACACAACGGACGTGACGAGGTTGGTACTAGGTGGGAATTGAACCAGGGACGCTCCGGTTGCGCACGGCCACTCTCCCCACTGCGCCACGCCGTCCCTCAAATACCATCATTTATGTCACCACATGACTATTGCTGGAGAAATACTATACAAAAGCAGATTTACATCCTCCTGTACATTGAATCACATCAACGGTGTACAAAAAGGGTTATTTTCTGGCGCATTTAATAATCAATCAACCCGTATCAGCAGTTAAAACATATCTTATGTGGTACTGTCGAAATTAAAATTGCAAAAAAAATATTAAAAATGAAAAAATAAAACATTTGAACTCACAATTTGTAGAACCCATTTGACGCCGTACAAGCCAGTGGTACCACTCGTAGTCGGATTATTTTATTTCTAATTTTATTTATTTATTAATTTATTTTCCAAGATGGCGCTGCTGTAGTGGCTACTGTTGGCAGGAGCTCTGTGCTCTTGTGTCATCCTTTTGTGTTTCCCTCTTGTTTACATGTGTTATTATATTTTTTTGCCTTTTGGTCCGGGACCCTTTGGGACTGTGTGACAAGGGGGGAAACTTTCATGACCTCTGCGGCGCTTTTTGTGGACTTCTGGATCTGCCCCCCGAGAGCCTTTTATCCATGGAGACCAGCTGCTGGGTCTCTGCCACACCGGAGTTGGTTTGTAGGGGCTGGAGGGGGTGCGGATGAGGGTACAGGGCTGCGGAGCTGGCACTGAGCGCCGAGACGGAGAGGCTTTGCGTTGTCTTGGCTAGGGGAGCAGGTGTCGCACACCTGCTCTCTTGGTTGCTTTGTTGGGTCTGCTCCTGTCTATGGCCATGCTCCCTCCACCCCAGCAGACAATGTCGTGGAACACCGCAGAGACCACCACGGTGTACATGTTTATTTTACTTTTTATTCATAGCTGTATGTAGAAGTGGCTGGTTGTATCCGCTGCTTTAATGTCTTTTGACTCCTTTAATGTTTGATGTTTCCGTCTTACGTGTGTGTGTACTATGGCTATGAGTTGTTGTTGTTTTTTTTCCCTTGGCCTCAGTCTGGACCCCCTCTCCAGGGCCCAGGCCTAGACCGATATTTTTATTTTATTTTATTTTAATCTTCTATTTTTTTCTCCCATTCCCCCCACTTGTTTACCTGTATCTCACCTTTTTTGTAAGGGGCGCGGGAAGCCGACAGACCTGTCAGCGATCCTGTTCTGTCTCCCTGTAATGTTTGTCTGATCTTAAATGGGATTGTGCTGAAAATTTAAATTTTCCTGAAGGAACTCTCCTGAAGGAATAAATAAAGTACTATCCATCTATCTATTTGTGTGGAAATGGCGAGCATTTCCCCATTTCATCTCCAGAACAGTCTCACAAGATGTAGTTTCTCTTTAAATATCCTTCTTGAAAATGGCCGTGCAAATATATATCTGCCACCTAATCGTTTTGTTCTCCTTCTCTGCTAGCCTGGTATGCCTACGACACAACATTTCCTGCTTCCTGCTGAATTGAAACTAGTGAATGGATATGCACTTTGGAATGACAAGTGAGTATCCAATCACAGTCTTGTTAACGTCAGGCTACTTAAATAGGCTACTGATTGGAATTCGGATTGGGTACAAAATGTAAACACAATTTGGACCAGAGGACCACCATTATATGTCATGTGGAGCACAAAAGAGTGTTTCAATTTCGACCACTTGCAGGGGCCTTTCGAACAATGACTTTTCTGACTCATGTGGTGGCTTAAGATTCTAAAAAATTGCCGTGTTGTGGATTTAGACTTTGCTTCCTCTATGAAAGGTGTGTTAGGGGGATTGGGAACAGCCTCAGTGGAATACAGTATAATAAATGTGTTCTAATATCGATAATTCATGTATATTCATCCAAATTACATGAAGCACATGTATTGTACAAAAAAGAGCTACGTTGCCAGAATGCAATAAATAAATAAACCCGCTCTTCATACTAGCATAATTTGATATATTTGTCAGGTTCAAACACTGATGACATTTATTAAACAAGACAAGAAGTAAGGAAGTAAACAGAGAAATAATTCAATGTTGCTCAATTGAGGAGAAACGTGTCGACCTGTAACCTCTTACAGTGTCACCCACACTCTGCCAAAAGATTGCACGCCTCCTTCTTTTATTTGGACCTTCCCTGACCACATGGCCACAGCGGTTTCTAAGGGACTAGGGTCGTATGCAGTTCACAGAAAAGGTCATAAACAGTTCACAGAAAAGGTCAATTCAAAAAAGAGGTCGTAAAAGAGTTAAAAAAAGAGGTCATCTGATCCTGCCTTCTCTATGCTTTGTAGTCCTTGGGTTAAAACAATATCTTTCTGTTGATTATAATACATGAAAGAAAACAGGAACACCTTCATGATGCCTTCCTCCTACCCAGTGGAGTTTTACGAGCCTTCCTCTTGGTAGGTTCAAAGACAGCTTTTGGTCTTCTCGCTGGAAACTCATTTCAACACAAAGTTTTTGTGATAATTTAGATGGTATTATTCTAACAATATTACCTCTGACTTAGAGATAAATCTGGTCACATCTAGCCTCTCTTCTGTCTATGGCAAAGCTTATATTTTTAAAAGAATGACTTTGCGCCCATAGTGTCATTTTTTGTTCGTCCACCTTCACTTTCATTCTATGATCTGGACGGTATATATCGTCACGTGAGAGAAAAGTTGTGAATACAAACAGTAGTGCTACATGATAAGACTGCAAGAATGGATTTGTGTTTTACATTTTCCCCACAAAGTCCTGACACACATGGCTCTTTCTGCCTCCCGTCTGTTCTGACTTTTCGCCCCCTCTGCTTGCCCGCTTTGCTTATTAAGCCTGTAGATCATCTTCCGTATATTCAGGCTGAAAAAGATGGTGTTGTTGATCCTCATTTTTCCCAAAGTAGTTGTCAGTATTTACAAAGTCTGCCATGAATTAGTAATGGAAAACACAGAACGTGCTTGTAGAAGTCTCCTTCTATTGGGGTGGGTGAATCACACACGTCAGCCGGGAATGTCCTTCCGCGGATGCATCGACTCGAACACAGCAAGAGGTAAGATTAAATGATTTATTAATTGAACAAAAACAGGCTATGAACAAAAACACTGGTGCTAAAGAAAAAGCAAACAAAAGACACTAGCATGAAAGCTAGGAATAAACAACTAAGAAACTAAAATGGCACGTAGGCACAAAAGGGAAAAGCAATTCATCAGCATGAAAACTGGAAAAAACACAAAGGCTTAGCATGAGAGCTAGCGAGAAAATATATACTAGAAATAGCAGTTGTCACCTGTTGCATGACAGCCAATTATGAACCCAGGCAGAATGAACGGAAGAGGCTGGCTATATAGGAGGGTGATTAGACAAACAGGTGTGCGTGGACCGGGAGTAGCAGGTTGTACTAATATGTAACCATGGTGACAGACTAACAGGAAATGACGGCGAGTGATACAACAATGGAAAAATAACTAAGAATATGTGTAGATCCGAGCAGCGGATCGCAACAATTCCTAATTTTCAAAAATGTATCTTTTAAAAAAATTTTTAATAATCGTTTTTTTTTTTTAAAAAGCATTGCAGCCAAGAGGAGCTTTTATAACCTGTCTGTATCCTGTTTTGAAAACGTTTTATCATCATTTTTATTTAAAAAATATATTGCAAGAACCGGTTTGAAACGAGATGTTGTGTTTTATTGTTCTCCAGCCTTCCCTTTTTATTGTGTGCCTGCATATTCCCTTTTGTGTTTTTTTTTTCTTTTCAGTTCACTCTTCCTCGGCGAGGGGCGGACCTTGAAGCACACCTCAAGGTAATCAGTTAATGGAATATTATTATTGTGTTATTGTTTCCTGTTCCTTCCACGCCGCATGCATTTGCTTGACTTTCCACGTTTTTGTTCGCCCTTATTATTCACCTAACCTCCGTGTGTTTTTTTTCTGTCCTTCCTGAGGTGTAGAAAAGATCTATTGTGGACTTTTCTTTGGTTCAGTGTTTCCTTAGTTTGCCGACCTCTGAGGTTCCTGCTTATTGGGTATATTATATGATGTGCGTTTCTGCTCCATCACCTTTCGTTATCTTTTTTGGACTTAATTAAAGACACTTCTTTTCTTGATTCGATCTTGCCTGCCGTCTCTGTATCCTGAGGTCAACACGAGAATTGTTATAAATTGAGAATTTATTCGATATGTGACTTTTTGTCAGACTTAAATGCCTAGTTGTATTACTTTAATAATATAGAAAAAATATAACAAGTATATTCACAACATGAAATAAAATCCACAGCACTTAGTCATACTTCCATCCATCCATCTATTTTCTACCGCTTATTCCCTTTCGGGGTCGCGGGGGGCGCTGGCGCCTATCTCAGCTACAATCGGGCGGAAGGCGGTGTACACCCTGGACAAGTCGCCACCTCATCGCAGGGCCAACACAGATAGACAGACAACATTTTATCACAGCAAAATGAACAGCAATACAAAAAATAGAATGTGCAAAAAAACTTGACTTGCTACTGTTGTAATTTTGACGATCAGAATTCCAGGCTCCGTGAATGCATCTCGCTTTTCGTGACCATGATTGACGTGTTGCTGCTGTGAAGGCAAATGTGTGTGCGGGAATGGTTCGGAGGACTCCTGTTGGCGTGTTCAGGTGGGCAAAAAAGTTTAATAACAGCTCAGACTCTGTGTGCTTCTGTCAGGATGCCACATTACTTACAACAGTGGTCCCCAACCTTTCTGTATCCGCGGACCGGTCAACGCTTAATAATTTGTCCCGCGGCCCGGGGGGTTGTCCTTTTTTTTTCTTTTTCTTTTTTTTTCTTCTTTGTCATGAAAAAGGGGACGTTTTTGTCATGGAAAATTGAGTTTTTTGTGGTTGGTGCACCATTTGTAAGTGTATATTGTGTTTTTCATGTTGATTTAATAAAAAAATTTTAAAAAATTTAATTTTTTTTTTTTATATATTTTTTTTAAAATAAAAAATTATTCTGCGGCCCGGTACCAATCGGGCCACTGCACGGTACCGGGCCGCGGCCCGGTGGTTGGGGACCACTGACTTACAAGACGTTTTTGGTGTAAAATCCCCTTTAGGCACTTACAGGTGGCTGATTGGTGGGCTGGGTCCTTCGAAGGATCATGATTTTGACACAGCTTGAATGTCTTTTACCAAGAAAATGTGTGCCTGGTTGGTGATCAACAAACACACACTTCAGGTCCACAAAGGTATTCAGTAATTGTTATAAGAAGTCATGCAACAATCAACAGTGAAGTAGGTCCTGGTTAATAAATACATTCACTTTTACTTTTCCAGCTACCAGCTGGATATCTTCAATAACAATGTAAGCTTGATTGCAAATTTTGTCGCTATTCTGATAATATAAAAATAAAAAAACACAACATGTTTGTAGATATTATTGTATTATTATATTATTGTATTATTACATAATGGAATGTCTGCCTACAGGGGACTATACTGTGTATGAACTTCTGTGTGTGCAAGTATTCAGTGGCACGAAAGGGACTTGGAACCGCAATGCATCTTGGGTCTTACTCCATCGGCATAGCATCTTTACATTGGAGTGTGTCCTAAAGTTGTGTTTGTTTTTCTTTAACAAGTTCCAAATATGTCACAATCGTGGTTATGATGGATAGAGGAAAAACACAATTTTTAGTGAGATCTGTTTCATTTCAAAGGTGAAGGCAAAGCCAAAGAAGTCGTGTTAGTAAGCTAATGTGTCAAGATCGGGGGGACAGACGGACTAATTTTAACACTAACAAAGTACAAACAATAGGTGCGCACAAGGCGGGGAAAAAACTTGGCTAAAAAAAAGAAAAACTACCACAAAGGCAAAAAACTTAGGACAACAAAAACTCGCTAACTGTGACTTGAATAAACTAAATTTACGTGCAGGGCATGAAGCATTTACTATGGCATGAAGAGAATGAACCTAGCATGGAACAACAACAACAATGACGCCAGGCCGACTGCCTGGCAACAGCAAGCTTAAATAATAGTGACGTGAGTCTTAAACAAATCAGGTGCGTGAGTCCAAATGAGTACAGGTGAAACAAAACAAGGGAGTGAAAAAACAGGAACTAATGTAGTCTTGAAGTAACATAACACAACTAAACAAAACATGATCACAAAACATGACATATTGAAGACATTTTGAATAGAGGGCTTCGTATTTTTCTACATTTAGGCAGTATAACTCGGTTGGTGGAGGGTTCCAGGTTCGATCCCCGCTTCCACCATCCTAGTCACTGCCGTTGTGTACTTGGGCAAGGCACTTTACCCACCTGCTCCCAGTGCCACCCACACTGGTTTAGATGTAACTTAGATATTGGGTTTCACTATGTAAAGCGCTTTGAGTCACTCGAGAAAAAGTGCTATATAAATATAATTCACTTCACTTCCCTACATTTGCCACAATGCATTGCCGTTGGCCATACTGAAATGATTTGTTTGTGTCACTCTCATTGCTGATGATCATTGATCCAGATTGTCAACTACCACAATCAAGGTGGAAGAGTGGTATAACTTGTTTTTATCGCATTTCTAAACAGATTTCTGGACAAAAGGAAGCTGCTGAAAAGAAGAGTTAACGGGAAAGGCCGTCGTGACGTGGAGGTTTTCACAGCTTGCTGCGAGATTTGTTCTTCCATGATGCAAACGAACTAGACCGGACATGGCTTGAAGGTAAAAACATGATTTAATCTTGACTATAAAAGTACAAACAAAAGGCACTCACAAGGCAGAGTCACAAACTTGGCGCAGGAAACAAAACTAATACTTTAACGTAAACCATGAACATAAAACAAACACTTACTGTGACATGAACAGAGCAGCATGAACTATGAACATCAATGTCGCCAGGCCGATATCTTATAATGACAGGCTTAAATAATCTCTCCTGATTAAAACAGGTGCGTGAGTCCAAACAAATGAGGCAGGTGAAACTAATGAGTTGCCATGGTCACCAAACAAGGGAGCGCAAAAACAGGAAGTAATGGAGTCCAGAACTAGCAGAAAAATAAAAAAACATAATCCAGACCACAGAAAATGACAAAGGCGAGCATAGATTGGTGCAATTAACTGATCAGATGTGACATGCTCTGACGACTTTGTGTTCGTTCAGATCATTTAATTTCAGGTACCTAAAACATTTTGAAAGTAGAAATGAATCCAAAATAAATGACAGTCCCACTTTGCGTTAACTTGCATTAAAGTGAAAATCTGGGCTTAGTTTTCGACTCTGACCTTAGTTTTATACCGCATGTAAAAAAATATAACAAAAATATTTTTTTATCATCTTAAGAATATACCCAATTCTCTCTCGGGACAACATGGAGACGCTAATGCATGAGTTTATTACAAGTCGTATAGATTACTGTAACGCCCTGCTTTCAGAACTTCCTGAAAAAGGTTTTTGCACCCTTACAATTACTCCAAAATTCAGTGGCACGTGTAATGACGAAGAACAGAAGTCGGAATCACATTACACCAGTTTAAAAATCTCTGCATTGGCTCCCCGTGTGTTTCAGGATCAATTTTAAGGTTGTACTTATGGTTTATAAATGTTTTTATGGTATTGGGCCTTCTTATCTTTTAGATTTGCTTTTACCCAATGAACCTTCTCGGGCCCTGAGATCCTCCGGCTCTCATCTCCTAATTTTTGCATAAATCAGGACACAAAGCCACGGGGTTGCATCTTCCCGCCATTATGGCCCCAGTCTATGGAACAGCTATGAAACTATGAAAAGAAAATAAGTAAATTGTATTTTACTTTTTAGCCGATTAGTTAGACAAGATTGTATTTAGTTTCATGTGTTTATTATTTATTTACTACATATATATTAGGGCTGCGAATCTTTGGGTGTCCCACGATTCAATTCAATATCGATTCTTGGGGTCGCGATTCGATAATATATAGATTTTTTTGATTCAACGCGGTTCTCGATTCAAAAACAATATTTATCCAATTCAAAACGATTCTGTATTTATTCAATACATAGGATTTCAGCAGGATCTACCCCAGTCTGCTGACATGCTAGCAGAATAGTAGATTTTTATTTTTTTAATTATAATTATAAAGGGCAATGTTTTATCAACTGATTGCAATAATGTAAATTTGGTTTAACTATTAAACAAACCCAAAATGTGACTTATTTTATCTTTGTGAAAACATTGGACACAGTGTGTTGTCAAGCTTATGAGATGCGATGCAAGTGTAAGCCACTGTGACACTATTGTTCTTTTTTTTTTTTTTTTTTACAAATGTCTAATGATAATGTAAAAGAGGGATTTTTAATCACTGCTATGGTGAAATTATAACTAATATTGATACTGTTGTTGATAATATTCATTTTTGTTTCACTACTTTTGGTTTGTTCTGTGTCGTGTTTGTGTCTTCTCAATTGCTCTGTTTATTGCAATTCTGAGTGTTGCTAGGTCAGGTTTGGTTTTGGAATTGGATTGCATTGTTATGGTATTGCTGTGTAGTGGTTTGTTGGACTGATTAAAAAAAAATTTAGATCAATTTTTTAAAAAATGAGAATCGATTCTGAATCGCACAACGTATTTGATTCGATTCGTATTCAAATCGATTTTTCCCCACACCCCTAGTGTATATATATATATATATATATATATATATATATATATATATATATATATATATTTTTTTTTTACTATTAATCCTTGCACTTAAATGTAGAATATATGTAGAATATATTTATATTATATATATATATATTAAATATATGATATATGATGTATATTATATTATTTATTATTATTATTGTCTATTGTGAGCGAACTGTGGTGCTGAATTTCCCCCAGGGATCATACGGTACTTTGTATTCTATTCTATTCTATTCTATTCTATATGTTTTACTTGTATTTTATATTTGTTTTGCAGCTTTCTTTAAAACTTCTCGAACATATTTAATAGTTCCTTTTAACTTGCAAATCACCCGATCTCTGTCTCACCACTCCATCTTCAGCTAGCTAGCTGCTAAGCTAACAAAGCTAGCACGGAGAAAGGCAGGGCCGGTCTGAAGGAAGCTACTCCCGGGCACACCGGGACCACCACTTCCCCGAAGACAGCTGTCACTCCATTCAGCGACATAAAGTTCTGTGAGTATGGCTTCCTGCGCTTCGTGCAACTTACTCATGGGTAGGTTGGCTCTGCTAGAGAGTCGTGTCCGCCAGTTAGAGCAGTGTGATTTCGTAACTTTAGATGTTGCGGACACATCTGCGAGCTATCTAGCCCAGCCTGTAGCAGCCCTAAGCGGCCGACAAGCTACGGTGTACCGGTTGAGACACATAACAGATTTAGCCCTTTAGCTAGTCCTACACCCCAGTCCACCGAGCACCACACTTTAGTCATAGGGGACTCTATCACCCGAAACATAAAGCTTCGCAAACCAGCCACAATTAAGTGTATTCCCGGGGCCAGAGCACCTGACATTGAAGCTAATCTTAGGAAGCTAACTCGCAACAGGCCTAGTAAACACGTACGACAGGCTAATCGCACCACTAGTTATGCGAACATAGTTACACGTTTGCTCCAATGTCACTAGGATGAGACAGTCAGATATTACAAAGAGAAACATAGCCAGGAATTGTGATCTCGCTAGAAAGATGTCCAGGCATCGAGTAATTGTATCTGGCCCCCTGCCTGCGAGAGGCAATTATGAAAGGTATAGCAGATTGGTCTTGCTTAATAAGTGGCTGGCTAGCTTATGTAGACAACAGGGACTACATTTTATTGATAATTGGCCCTCCTTCTGGGGAAAACCCGGCTTGCTGATGATAGACGGCCTTCACCCTAACAGAGAAGGCGCTATCGTCTTGTCTAGGAACATAGATTTCTCTTTGAGTCACACTTGACTAACTGCACTAGTGCAAGCCCGATCACTGGCAATTAGAGAGCCTGCTAGTCTGGGTGAGGAGTTTTCTCTAGTGACTTAAAGCTTTTTTACATAGAGAAAACCAATATCCAAGTTACATTTAAACCAGCGTGAGTGGCACTGGGAGCAGGTGGGTAAAATGTCTTGCCCAAGAACACAACGGCAGTGACGGGGATCAAACCTGGAACCCTCAATTTGCTGGCACAACCACTCTACCAACCAAGCTATACCGCCCCCCAATTTTGAAAGTCCTTGAAGGTGAAAAATGGGCTGTGTTGAAAAATTGAGTTGTTTACAAAGTCCGGGAAGATGTCATGGTCTCTGTTCCACTTGGACTTGTCGATATTTTACGGATCCTTGCATCCAAATACGTCTGTTTGCTCCTTACAAAAACAAAGGGACTTCCTATCTAACGACTCACAGTATTTGACAGAAATGAATTGATTAACGTGGGCCCCGACTTAAACAAGTTGAAAAACTTATTCGGGTGTTACCATTTAGTGGTCAATTGTACAGATTATGTACTGAACTGTGCAATCTACTAATAAAAGTGTCAATCAATCAATCAATCAATTTCTCCATCCTATCACTAGATAGTTCAGAAATATTAAGTGTAATGCTGTCTTAAACGATGACGCTTGCCTTTCAGAATGGCTTCTGGCATTGCATTGTGGGATAATTTAGCCAAAAATACGAAGTCCTCCATAGCCTGAATAACAGCCGTGAGATGATCAAACATCACTTAAGGCCATCACCTGGTACATGTTGGTGTGTTCACATCATTTTCACACTGGTAAGTTTGAATCAAAGCATGATTTATTCCGTTGCTGACATAACTATCAGTAGGGTGGTAGCATTAACTAAGGTAATTAGCTAAGCTAGCTGCAGGTTATGACCAATGTACAGTATTTTTGAAAAAATAAATAACTCTATTCATAGATGAATAACCAAGAAGACTTTAAATATTTCCCAGATTAATGCAAATTGTATAGCAGACTTGAAATAATATTTAGTTAGAAATAACATTTCTCAAGGAGACACCACACAGTGATAAGTCCTGTTGACATACCGCTGAAAGGTCGACAGTCTTCTCTTTCTAAAAGACATTTCTGATGTTTTGCACTCACCCAAAGTTGATTTTCCGCAAGCCTTTACAAACTTTGCATTCCGAAATGTTTTGCCTGTATAAAAACTGCTAACCGAGAGACAGGTCATGTTCGACGACTTGCTCGAATCTTGTCTATTAGACATGCTTATATAGATCAATTTAAAATGTTAATTATTTTTTAAGGTAGTGAGCCTTTAGAATAGGGACTTGTTTGTTTCAGTACAGTCCCTTGATTTTTTTTCTTTCGTACAATCCATTTTAATTTAGTTTGTCACAATACTGCTGGTTGAATACAGCCATGTAAACAGAAACTTCACCCAGCAACAATTGCAAAATCACGTCCCGTTTTGAGCCCTATAGCAGAAGTCTGTGTGTTTCATATTATATTTATTTGTATACCTGTAGAAACAATACAGGAAGAAACAAACAAACCACGACTATGTGGAACTTAACAGTTGAGTTACTGTCACGCTTGGTAAAAGGATTGGACTCAGATGCAGAGTTGGGACTTTAGACAGGCTTTTATTTTGACAACTTCCTTTTACCTCCAAAGTCAAGAAATAACAATATCTATAATCACAAAAAAACTACTCTGCGAAAAAGTTCCAGAAAAAGAAGGAACAACCGAAAATCACTCCAAACGGAGGAAAACACAAATGTAAAGACGAACTATAATTGACGCCGTATATGCTATAAAAAGTATTTAACAAAAAAACGCTCCAACAGGAGGACCAAAACAACAGCTATGAAAATTTCTACACTACCTATTCTAATAAAGTTTAAACAAAAATAGTCACTTAAAAAGTTGAGGAATGAATGAAAAAATTTAACTGAAACTAACCACTGGGGCTGAATAACGAAATAATCAAAATCACTCTGTTGAGGAGGAAGAAAGGAAAACTCAAAATATTCACAAAGGGGTTCAGGATCAAGGGACATAAGCACGAGACAAGGCAGGGCATGAACAAGAACATGGACGCCAGAGAGCACGAACAAACGAGACAATCCAATCTGGCACACAACAAAGGAAGGAGTGAGCTTATAAAACACATGAAGGTAATAGGGAACAGCTGGAAACAATCAGAGAACAGGGATGACGTCAGACTGATGACACAAAAGGAAGGGCAAGTGACCTGAAACGAGAGGAGAGTTACTTTTCAAATCAAAAAATGCAAACCATAAGACAGAAAACCCCAAGACAAGACATCCCTCACCGCGGTGTGACAAGTACAAAAGGACATAATGTGTTTTTTTTCCCAACCAAGTCATGCTGCTTATTGCTTGTTACATTGTCAGTGTTTCTGTTCTTTAAAACATAATCCTGTGAATTAATGAATGGCTGAAGTTTTTTTTTAGCAGATTGTGAGGGACAGAATACATAATATGAATCGGTACAGTTTCCAAACTATAGTACTTACTCAGTTTAATCGACCATTAAATGGTAACACCCCAATAAGTTTTGCAACTTGTCTAAATCGGGGTTCACGATAATCCATTCATGGTATGAATATAAACTAACAGCATAATGCACTCATCATGTCATGATACGTGGCCCGGATCATGTTTTGGTATTTTGGCTTAATTTTGGACCTCCTCAATTCCTGTTTTGTGCACCCTTGAGTTTGTTTTAGTTACCACGTTTGCTTATTATTTTCACCTGCCTCTGATTGGTGTTCGGGACGATCACCTGTCCCCTAGCACTAATCGGAGGCATTATTTAAACCTGCCTTAGCCCGTCAGTCGGCCTGGCTTCTTTGTTTGCTTCAAGCTTCTATTACTTGAGTATTGCCTGTCTCTAGTCAATGCTAAGTGTTAGCCCTAGCGTCCAGTGCAATCGACACGTTTCTCCTCTGGCTGGTTTTCTGTGTTGGCACTTTTTTGAGTCTTTGAGAATAAATCATCTATCCTACCTGCACGTCCTGTCCGGAATGGTCCGTTTGCATCCCAGGGAACGAACCTCGCTGTAAGCTGCGACCCCCCACACGTAACACATCATACAAGGAAATCATCAGAGGCAGAGTCACTAATCGACATAATAATACTGAAATGTAGGTCACAACTAGAAGCAGAGTCACTAATCGACATAATAATATTGAAATGTAGGTCACAACTAGAAGCAGAGTCACTAATCGACATAATAATATTGAAATGTAGGTCACAACTTTGAAGGATATTTACACAAAGCAGTAAACAAAAAAAAAGTATATACAATTCATTTACAATCCTGGGGTGGCCTGTGGAGAGGGTGGGGGGTTGTAGATAAAAGTTGAAGCTACCTCTCAATGCTGTTGTGAAGGAGGATAGGGATGCACTTTCTTTTACACCTGTTGGGAGTGCATTCCATATTGATGCGGCTTAGAAGGAGAATCAGTTAAGACCCTTGTTTGATCGTAATCTGGGTTTGATGTGATTTGTAGAGCTCCCCTTAGTGTTGTGGTTATGGCGGTCGTTAGGAATTAGTTTGACATGTACACCGCTATCAGGGAGGTGTGGCAAATTTTGAATACAATGTTCAGTGCAAGTTGTTTAACTCTGTCCTCCACCCTGAGTCAGCCCACTCTGCAGCAGTGGGAAGGGGTGAGGTGGGATGGGGGGTGTAGATTGAAGTAGCTTGTTTTGGGATGTTTGTAGTCTTGATTTAAGAGGTTTTCAGGTGCTGGGATAACAGGAGGTGCATAGTTAATGGAAAAAGGGTTGGATGAGAGTTCCTGCTTGGGTCCTTATGGTGTTTTTGTTGACCAGAGAGGAGATTCTGTATAGAAATCTTGTTTGTTGTGATTTGTGTTTAACTGTATGCTTTGCTGCATATATTACATCTATGAACTAACCTTCCACAATGTATTTGAGCTGCAAACATCGGGTGCCTTTCGCTGTACATATCCAGAGGGCCAATGGGTGAAATGTGACCTTTTACATCATACAATATGGAATAAACGAGCATTAATGAGTCCCTTCCTGTGAGCTGAGCACTGCAACCTTGCTATCGTTATCTTTGGATCTATGACTGTCGCAGCTGCCTTATTCCATGTTTACAAGTATTTGCTGGGTGTGAATATTGCCTGTGCAGGCTTATTAGACCTTGTTTATGTGCTCAAGCTGCACAAGTTTACATGCATGCAATGATTTTATCCCATATTTCTTATTGTGCCATGGTCTGGGGACAGGCCACAATATGTGTGGTGAAGCCTCTGTCGTCGTTATATAAATAATCACTAAAGATAGTTGACCAAAAAACAATTAAGTATTATTAGAATGGAATAGAAAGTACTTTATTAATCCCTAGGGGAAATTCAGCACCACAGTTCACACACAATAGACAATAATGAATAATATAATATATATATGATATTATATATATTTATATACATATATATATATATATATATATATATATATATATAATATATGAATAATATAAATATATTATACATATATTCTACATTGAAGTGCATTTTACTGCCATAATACCCAAAAAATATAACATGACGAGTTTTGATAATTTTATAAATTTCTCATTAATTTAAGTGTCTTAATGCAGTGGTTCTCAATCTTTTTTCAGTGATGTACCCCCTGTGAAAATGTTTTAATTCAAGTACCCCCTAATCAGAGCAAAGCATTTTTGGTTGGAAAAAAAAAAAGAGATGGAAAAGTAAAATACAGCACGATGTCATTAGTTTCTGATTTTCTTAAATTGTATAACAGTGCAAAATACTGCTCTTTGTCGTGGTCTTTCTTGAACTGTGTGGAAAAAAAGATATAAAAATAACTAAAAACTTGTTGAAAAATAAACAAGGGATTCAATTATAAATAAAGATTTCTACACATAGAAGTAATCATCAACTTAAAGTGCCCTCTTTGGGGATTGTAATACAGATCCATCTGGATTCATGAACTTAATTCTAAACATTTCTTCACAAAAAAAGAAATCTTTAACATCAATATTTATTGAACATGTCCACAAAAAATCTGGCTGTCAACACTGAATATTGCTGCATTTATTTTCACAGTTTATGAACTTACATTCATATTTTGTTGAAGTGTTATTCAATAAATATATTTATAAAGGATTTTTAAATTGTTGCTATTTTTAGAATATTTAAAAAAAATCTCACGTACCCCTTGGCATACCTTCAAGTACCCCCAGGGGTACGCGTACCCCCATTTGAGAACCACTGTCTTAATGGATTAGCCCCTGATGTGTCAAGAAATACAAAGATACAATAGTGAAGGTGTGCAGACTGGAGCTGCAGTTGGCGGGAGCTGTAGAGTGAAAAGGTGCCGGACCACTCTGGGTTGGTCTGCGTTCTCAGTGAAGACCTCACGTCTGTGGAACTCTTTGCCACTGGAGTTAAAGTCACAGTCGGACATTAAACGTTTCTCCACAAAACTGAAAAAGTGGCTTAAGGAAAATCGGAAGTGTGAGCACTAGAACTGGGTGTAGTATGGACAAATGGGGTCAATTATTTTCAAACTGTTTTTATTTTTGTACTTGTCTTAATCCTTTTGTATGTGTTCTACACTTATCTAATTTTGTACTTGTCTTAATCCTTTTGTATGTGTTCTACACTTATCTAATTTTTTTTTTTAAAGTTTAACCAGGGACAAGGGTTGCAAATTAGCCTGTGGCTATTAGTCTTATGTACTTTGACATCGGTTACCTATGGGTAGCAATGTTTCATTGTAATGTCTCTGTCAAATAAATACATGAATAAATGGCCCTGTGATGCCACCCCCACAACACTATCCTCCACCCCCCGCTCAAACCCGAGAGGGACAAGCGCTAGAAAATGCTTAGATGGATGGATGGATGGGATGGTTTGTTACCTAATCAAATAATCTCAGAGACAAAATATCACACACAACCTAGACCCTAGACAGCATTTTCTTGCATTATGCAGTTTATTTTTCAATCAATTGTCTAGGGTGGTTTTGTGCGTGCACAAGCATGTAGGTGTGTGTGTGTGTGTGTGTGTCTGTGTTAGTTGTGCATATTTTGAAAATCATTTGCATTGCATTTAAAAACACTAGTTGATTTATGTTATGGGCTTCACGGTGGCAGTTGGGTTAGTGCGTCTGCCTCACAATACGAAGGTCCTGCAGTCCTGGGTTCAAATCCAGGCTCGGGATCTTTCTGTGTGGAGTTTGCATGTTCTCCCCGTGAATGCGTGGGTTCCCTCCGGGTACTCCGGCTTCCTCCCACTTTCAAAGACATGCACCTGGGGATAGGTTGATTGGCAACATTAAATTGGCCCTAGTGTGTGAATGTGAGTGTGAATGTTGTCTGTCTATCTGTGTTGGCCCTGCGATGAGGTGGCGACTTGTCCAGGGTGTACCCCGCCTTCCGCCCGATTGTAGCTGAGATAGGCGCCAGCGCCCCCCGCGACCCCGAAAGGGAATAAGCGGTAGAAAATGGATGGATGGATGGATTTATGTTATTTTTGACCCAACTCTCTCGTTTGAGTCACACATTAAGAGTGTTACTAAAACAGCCTTCTGTCATCTCCGTAATATCGCTAAAATGTGTTCCATTTTGTCATTATTCATTCGTTCGTTTCATTTCTTTTTGATTACTGTCTAGCATTAAAAGATTACAGTTGGTACAAAATGCGGCTGCTAGACTCCCATACATCCATCCATTTTCTACCGCTTATTCCCTTTCGGGGTCGCGGGGGGCGCTGGCGCCTATCTCAGCTACAATCGGGCGGAAGGCGGGGTACACCATGGACAAGTCGCCACCTCACCGCAGGGCAAACACAGATAGACAGACAAAATTCACACTCACATTCACACACTAGGGCCAATTTAGTGTTGCAAATCAACCTATCACCAGGTGCATGTCTTTGAAAGTGGGAGGAAGCCGGAGTACCCGGAGGGAACCCACGCATTCACGGGGAGAACATGCAAACTCCACACAGAAAGATCCCGAGCCTGGATTTGAACCCAGGACTGCAGGACCTTCGTATTGTAAGGCAGACGCGCTAACCCCTCTCCCACCGTGAAGCCGGCTGCTAGACTTTTGACAAGAAAAAGAAAGTTTGATCATATTACGCCTATACTGGCTCACCTGCACTGGCTTCCTGTGCACTTAAGATGTGACTTTAAGGTTTTACTACTTACGTATAAAATACTTCACGGACTAGCTCCATCCTATCTTGCTGATTGTATTGTACCAAGTGTCCCGGCATGAAATCTGCGTTCAAAGAACTCCGGTCTACTAGTGATTCCCACAGCCCAAAGAAAGTCTGTGGGCTATAGAGCGTTTTCTATTCGGGCTCCAGTACTCTGGAATGCCCTCCCGGTAACAGTTACCTCAATAGAAGCATTTAAGTCCCAACTTAAAACTCATTTGTATACTCTAGCCTTTAAAAAGACCCCCTTTTAGACCAGTTGATCTGCAGTTTCTTTTCTGCTCTGCCCCCCTCTTCTTCATGGAGGGGGGGGGGGGGGGGGGGGCACAGGTTCGGTGGCCACGGATGAAACGCTGGCTGTCCAGGGTCTGTGCATCGGTTGGGGACGTCTCTGCGCTGCTGACCTGTCTCCGCTGGGGATTGTCTCCTGCTGGCCCCACTCTCTCTATTATGTTATATCCACTATGGACTAGACCAGTGATTCTTAACCTTGTTAAAGGTACCGAACCCCATTAGTTTCATATGCGCATTCATCGAACCCTTCTTAGTGAAAAATAAAAGGATTTTTTCAAATTCAAGACAAAGTTATGTTTTTGGTAACACTTTAGTATGGAAAACATATTCTAAGTATCAAATACTTAATTTAGAGGTTTTTAGACACTAGCGAAACATATTCCAAGTAACAAAGACTTCATTTGGAGTTATTTGGTTAGGGTTAGAGGGTTAGAGTTATAATGAGGCCATGCCGAATTAGGTATTAATAAGTACTTAAAAATGACTAGTTAAAAGCCAATATGTTACTAATTTGCATGGTAATAAGCAACAATAATTAAGGTTGAAGATGTTCCCCATACTCAAGTGTTACCATGTTTTATTACTGGTG
Organism: Nerophis ophidion; assembly: GCF_033978795.1. Lineage (NCBI taxonomy): Eukaryota > Metazoa > Chordata > Actinopteri > Syngnathiformes > Syngnathidae > Nerophis > Nerophis ophidion. Next base: position 30,792,433 of record NC_084622.1, read on the forward strand.
CACAAAATGAACCGTGCATGAACATCACCTTGTTCAAAGAACAAAACCGACACAGTGCATAAACTCAAAACAATCTACACATCTGCAAATAAGTGTGACTTCTGCTGTTGCCGTATCGGTAATACGCCGAAAGGTAGAACTTTTTATTGACACGATGAATCGGGTTTGTTTTGACCTCCGCCGAACCCCTGATGTCGACTCACCGAACCCCTAGGGTTCTATCGAACCCAGGTTAAGAACCACTGGACTAGACTCTCACAATATTATGCTACACCCACTCGACGTCGATTGCACCAGTCGACCGGGGGGGGCGGAGAGGTTGTGCGGGGTGCGGTCCCACATCTGCGGCCCCCTCCAAGGTTTCTCAATATCATGCCATTGGGTTGAGTTTTTTTCTTGCCCTGATGTGGGATCTGAGCCGAGGATGTCGTTGTGGCTTGTGCAGCCCTTTGAGACACTCGTGATTTAGGGCTATATAAATAAACATTTGATTGATTGATTGATGTGAGGGTTACAACACCTAACTTTGATAACAAGTCATCAGCGTGGAAATACCATATCAAATATAACTACCGGCAGGAAAAAATATACCGATGTGAGGGGGGGGCGGAGAGGTTGTGGGGGAGGGGGGGATGTCTTACGTCTGCGGCCCCCTCCAAGGTTTCTCATTATCATGCCATTGGGTTGAGTTTTTTCTTGCCCTGACGTGGGATCTGAGCCTTGGATGTCGTTGTGGCTTGTGCAGCCCTTTCAGACACTCGTGATTTAGGGCTATATAAATAAACATTGATTGATTGATTGATGTGAGGGTTACAACGCTTAACTTTGTTAACAAATCATCAGCGTGGAAATACCTTATCAAATATAACTACCGGGAGGAAAAAATATTCCGATGTGAGGGGGGGTCGTGGGGGAGGGGGGGATGTCTTACGTCTGCGGCCCCCTCCAAGGTTTCTCATTATCATGCCATTGGGTTGAGTTTTTTCTTGCCCTGATGTGGGATCTGAGCCGAGGATGTCGTTGTGGCTTGTGCAGCCCTTTGAGACACTCGTGATTTAGGGCTATATAAATAAACATTGATTGATTGATTGATGTGAGTTACAACACCTAACTTTGACAACAAGTCATCAGCGTGGAAATACCATATCAAATATAACTACCGGCAGGAAAAAATATACCGATGTGAGGGGGGGGCGGAGAGGTTGTGGGGGAGGGGGGAATGTCTTACGCCTGCCGCCCCCTCCAAGGTTTCTCATTATCATGCCATTGGGTTGAGTTTTTTCTTGCCCTGATGTGGGATCTGAGCCTTGGATGTCGTTGTGGCTTGTGCAGCCCTTTGAGACACTCGTGATTTAGGGCTATATAAATAAAAATTTGATTGATTGATTGATGTGAGGGTTACAACACCTAACTTTGATAACAAGTCATCAGCGTGGAAATACCTTATCAAATATAACTACCGGCAGGAAAAAATATACCGATGTGAGGGGGGGGCGGAGAGGTTGTGGGGGAGGGGGGAATGTCTTACGCCTGCCGCCCCCTCCAAGGTTTCTCATTATCATGCCATTGGGTTGAGTTTTTTCTTGCCCTGATGTGGGATCTAAGCCGAGGATGTCGTTGTGGTTTGTGCAGCCCTTTGAGACATTCGTGATTTAGGGCTATATAAATAAACATTTGATTGATTGATTGATGTGAGGGTTACAACGCCTAACTTTGATAACAAGTCATCAGCGTGGAAATACCTTATCAAATATAACTACCGGCAGGAAAAAATATACCGATGTGAGGGGGGGGCGGAGAGGTTGTGGGGGAGGGGGGAATGTCTTACGCCTGCCGCCCCCTCCAAGGTTTCTCATTATCATGCCATTGGGTTGAGTTTTTTCTTGCCCTGATGTGGGATCTAAGCCGAGGATGTCGTTGTGGTTTGTGCAGCCCTTTGAGACATTCGTGATTTAGGGCTATATAAATAAACATTTGATTGATTGATTGATGTGAGGGTTACAACGCCTAACTTTGATAACAAGTCATCAGCGTGGAAATACCTTATCAAATATAACTACCCACAGAAAAAAATATAGCGATGTGAGGGGCCTTTTTATGTCAATTATTGGGCATTTCTAGTCATAATGACTCTGGCTTGTGGTTGTTCGAAGAAACATCGAGAATTATTCCTGCAGGTGAAATGGATGATGCTCCATGTAACTTAGATAATGGGGTTCACTATGTAAAGCGCTTTGAGTCACTAGAGACAAGCGTTATATAAAAGTATTTCACTTCACTTCAGTTACATTCAGTCATGGTTGGATGATTGATATATTTGAATAGCACTTTGACCAGAGGTTGAGGAAAGAGGAGATACTTACTAGAAAAGAAGACATAGCTAAAATGCCAGCAAATAGAAGCTACTGATGACAGAAATATCCTCCATCAAGGATGCAGAAGAGTGTGCTCAGAGATAAGTCAGTGGGAACGTTTGACGAGCACTTGCTATCAACAGCGCAGGTGGTATCTTACCTCATCCATAATTTATGTCTCATGTAGTGTACATGTGTATGAATATTTCATGCTGATACTGTTTGTGTGGCAATGTTCCTTCTCTCCCCTTTATCACAACATATGATTGCTTTGAGGCGAAAGGCACAGTGGATCATCAAATGTGTCGGAAAAGAACAATCTCAAGTCGGGAAAGATGTAGAGAAGAAACAAGTGATTTTTACTCCATCACAGTTGTTGTCATCCAGTTTTCTTGAGCGTTCAAATTCAAGGGTGCCAGAGGGTGGATGAAAAATATGCCACCAAAGAGGTCAAACACTTGTGAGAGTCAGAACCAGCTTGATTTTACTTTGCACATTCTGCTTGTTCTTCGTCTTTATGTGGCTTTTCTGTTGTTGTTGCAAAACCAATAGCAAAAAAAAGTGCTGACTCCATAATACGTATTGTAATAACGTACATGATAATGATCGATATCATGGTCTCAATTAACTTTCAAGTTTACAGTTAGTTAAACATTCTATATGTTATACACATATAATGGTTATGTCTTGCTTTACACACATTCATTTTTGTTTGTTACCTTTAAGCAATTAAGCAATTAATGTGTGTAATAGCCTGATATATTTTTTGAAGAAGGAATTGAGATTGTAGAGAACTAATGTGTCAGAATCAGAATCAGAATCAGAAACGTTTTTATTGCCATTGTTTGAGAATGGGTTCGCAAACTAGGAATTTTACTTGGCGCAATCATGCAACATAAAAGACATATAACACAGAATAGAATAACATGAGCTGTAAGTGAGCTATCAGATCCTGTTATTGTTCACGTGTCTGATGGCCGAGGGGAAAAAACTGTTTAGATGGCGGGAGGTGTGGGTCTGGATGGACCGTAGTCTCCTGCCTGAGGGAAGAGGGGAGAATATTTTGTGTCCAGGGTGAGAAGAGTCAGCTGTGATCCGACCCACACGCCTCCTGGTCCTGGAGGAGAACAGGTCCTGGAGGGGTGGAAGTCTGCAGCCAATCACCTTCTCAGCAGCATGTACCATGCGCTGCAATCGATGGCGCCAGGGAACAACACGGTGATGGAGGAGGTGAGGATGGACTCGATGATGGCTGAGTAGAACTGCACCAGCATCTTAGTCGGGCACTTTCAGTATTTTTTGTCATTGCTGTGTGTGTGTGTGTGTGTGTGTGTGTGTGTGTGCGTCAACAAGTTAGGACCGAAAAAACATTGCATCTAATAGACAATGTCTCATATGCATCCCTGGTGGTGAAATCCATCAAAACTTGGGTGGTCCCAAAAGGGAATTATTTAAATTGACTCTGACCAACATATGTAATAACGAGTGTGTGTAAGATATTGAAACGAGTTTCTTTTGGCTAATATGTATTTAAAACAATAAATAAATATGTATATAGAGACATACTGTACTAAAAAAACAATTATAAAACCAAATATTCCCCCCCAAAACATATTTACTAAAAGCTTACCTTTTTTATATTTGCATAGTATGTATACGGACGGTGTGGCTCAATGGGAGAGTGGCCGTGCGCAAACCGAAGGTACCTGGTTCAATCCCCACCTAGTACCAACCTCGTCACATCCGTTGTGTCCTTGACCAAGACACTTCACCCTTGCTCCTGATGGGTGCTGGTTAGCGCCTTGCATGGCAGCTCCCTCCATCAGTGTGTGAATGTGTGTGTGAATGGGTAAATGTGGAAGTAGTGTCAAAGCGCTTTGAGTACCTTGAAGGTAGAAAAGCGCTATACAAGTACAACCCATTTATTTATTCATATACTATTAATGTTGTAAATACAAATTACAAATCTTTATATATTTAGGAAGGGTGGTCCTAAAGAAGTAGGCATTTTTTGGAGGTCCGAAGAAGGTAACAAATACCATAATGTGTGTGTGTGTGTGTGTGTGTGTGTGTGTGTGTGTGTGCGTGTGTGTGTGTGTGTGTGTGTGTGTGTGTGTGTGTGTGTGTGTGTGTGTGTGTGTGTGTGTGTGTTCTTGTATGTCTATCCTTCTTGAGACATCAACAAGGAAAAGCACTTTCCTTATGAGGACCTGTGAACAAGTTTGGACCAAAATCATGGTCCCAATACGGAAAACCATTGCCTCTATTAGAGAATGTCTCATTTGCACCCCTGGTGGTAAAATCTATTAAAATTAGGGTGGTCCCAAAAAGGAGGGATTTTTCAAATTGAATGTCTGTCTATCTGTGTTGGCCCTGCGATGAGGTGGCGACTTGTCCAGGGTGTACCCCGCCTTCCGCCCGATTGTAGCTGAGATAGGCGCCAGCGCCCCCCGTGACCCCGAAAGGGAATAAGCGGTAGAAAATGGATGGATGTGTGTCGCTTTTAAAAGTGCACCCCCTTTGGCCAACGTATGTAATAACAAGTGTGTGTAAGAAATTAAAATGTGCCCCCTTTGGCCAACATTAATATGGATATAGAGACATATTGTAACAACTTGAAATAAATAATGAACATTAAAAACCAAATACAAACAAATAATTTCCCCCCCCCAAAAAAATTTTACTAAAAGCAGTCTTTTTCTCACAATGGTGACATTTGTCATATACAATTCTGACTTTGATCACAATATGGGCAATTTTTTTGTTGTTCTTGTACAAACCCCGTTTCCATATGAGTTGGGAAATTGTGTTAGATGTACATATAATTTGAATACAATGATTTGCTAATCCTTTTCAACCCATATTCAATTGAATGCACTACAAAGATAAGATATTTGATGTTCAAACTAATAAACTTTTTTATTTTTTTTTTGCAAATGATAATTAACTTAGAATTTCATAGCTGCTACACGTGCCAAAGTAGTTGGGAAAGGGCATGTTCACCACTGTGTTACATCACCTTTTCTTTTAACAACACTCAATAAACGTTTGGGAACTGAGGAAACTAATTGTTGAAGCTTTGAAAGTGGAATTCTTTCCCATTATTGTTTTATGTAGAGCTTCAGTCGTTCAACAGTCCGGGGTCTATGCTGTCGAATTTTACGCTTCATAATGCGCCAAACATTTTCGATGGGAGACAGGTCTGGACTGCAGACGGGCCAGGAAAGTACCCGCACGCTTTTACTACGAAGCCACGCTATTGTAACACGTGGCTTGGCATTGTCTTGCTTAAATAAACAGGGGCGTCCATGATAATGTTGCTTGGATGACTACAGATGTTGCTTCAAAACCTGTTTGGACCATTCAGCATTAATGGTGCCTTTACAGATGTGTAAGTTACCCTTGCCTTGGGCACTAATACACCCCCATACCATCACACATGCTGGCTTTCGAACTTAGCACCTATAACCATCCGGATGGTTATTTTCCTCTTTGTTCCGGAGGACACCACGTCCACAGTTTCCAAATATAATTTGAAATGTGGACTCGTCACACCACAGAACACTTTCACACTGTCACACCTGGACTTGGATTTGTTTTGCTTCTTCCACGCAAAGGATGATTGGCACGAGCCAGACGAGAGTGTAAGTGCATATTTGTTTATTTAAACACTACAATAAAAAAGAAACAAACTAAGGGCGCTCACAAGGGGGTCCAGAACTTGGCTAAAAAATACAATCAGGAAAACAAAAACACTTGCACGATGGCATGAATGAACTATGGACATAAACAAAAGGACTTAGCACAAAAGCATTTAACTATGACTATACACAACAACTTACATGACAGGGAACTATGGACGAGGGCATGAAGGAGGTGCAGTAAGGGTAGCGTGTGTGCGTGAAGGCAAGCAGGCAAGCAAGCAAAGTTCCCAGAACGATGAACAGAAAGCAAATGACTTAAGTAGTAGCAGTGGTAATGAGAAACAGGTGTGAGAGCTGAGGGACGGGGCGTGACTAGGATGGCAAGGTGAAAATCAATGGGTTGGCATGGAAACAAACAAAACCAGGAAATGCAAAACGTGAAGCAAGAGTCCAAAAACAAAACAAAACATGACAAAACATAAACCTTGCTTAACAACAAAAAAAGTAGTGTAAGTAAAGGAAACCTTTCTTAACTGTTTATCGTGTTAACTTTTGAAAGCCATAATAATTACCCTAACTGAAACATTCAACTGTGATTGTCAGTCAAAAAATAAATATACTTGAAATATGCAAAACTTACTGGAATACAGTGAACCTTTTTTCGTTTCATTTTATAATTTTAGAAATGAGCTTTGACCAAGATATGCTTTGTAAACTATTTATTTATAACATAAAAAAAAGCCACTGTACATTACAAGCACACTATGAAGACCAAAAGACAACCAAGAACAGAACAGACAAGAATATTCTTAAAAAAATATATATATATATATATATATTTTTAAAATCAACATTTAAATATACAATGGTACACTTTAAGCACCGTACAACAAAGCAGCTTTCCAGGGCTGAATCATTGCAGATATTGAGCTAGTTTTCTTTGTAAATGTCTTTACATAAAACTCACACCATTAAAATAAGACTACAAAACAACAAAAAGTATAAATAAAGATAATAATGTATATATTCCACTCACACTAAAACATTGACAGCATTTAATTAGAATTACCTACTGACATTCTGCAAGTCTGTTGTCAAAAATGTGTTTACATATCAAAACTATACCATTTACCATTTTTCTTCAAAATAGTGAATCTTAAAAGGTTGATTTGACACACTCAATCAAAACTTTCAAAGCAGAGATGAACTCTTAAAATTAATTTATAAAAAACCATACTCTACATCAGGGGTCTCAAACTCTATTTACCTGGGGGCCACTGGATGCAGCAACTGGGTGAGGCTGGGCCGCAAGCAAAGATTTCTTAAAAAATCTAACATGTACTTTTTAATGAATTCACCTTCTATAAATGGCTTTCCCGTCCTAGCAAGATACTAGTCAACCCTCACGATTTTTCAGGGAGACTCCTGAATTTCAGTGCACCTCCCGACAATCTACCAGTACAACCATTTTCCCGAATTTGTCCCAATTTTCACCCGGCCAATATTATTAAGGGCTGCTGTGACTGCACTGCCTTTAACGTCCTCTACAACAGTGGTTCTCGACCTTTTTTCAGTGATGTACCCCCTGTGATTTTTTTTTTCAATTCAAGTACCCCCTAATCAGAGCAAAGCATTTTTGGTTGAAAAAAAGAGATGAAGAAGTAAAATACAGCACTATGTTATCAGTTTTTTATTTATTAGGGACGGCGTGGCGCAGTGGAAGAGTGGCCGTGCGCAACCCGAGGGTCCCTGGTTCAAATCCCACCTAGTACCAACTTCGTCACGTCCGTTGTGTCCTGAGCAAGACACTTCACCCTTGCTCCTGATGGGTGCTGGTTGGCGCCTTGCATAGCAGCTCCCTCCATCAGTGTGTGAATGTGTGTGTGAATGGGTAAATGTGGAAGTAGTGTCAAAAGCGCTTTGAGTACCTTGAAGGTAGAAAAGCGCTATAGAAGTACAACCCATTTATTTATTTAACCCATTTATTAAATTGTATAACAGTGCAAAATATTGCTCATTTGTAGTGGTCTTTCTTGAACTATTTGGAAAAAAAGATATAAAAATATATAAAAAACTTAATGAAAAATAAACAAATATTCAGTTATAAATAAAGATTTCTACACATAGAAGTAATCATCAACTTAAAGTGCCCTCTTTGGGGATTGTAATAGAGATCATCTGGATTCATGAACTTAGTTCTAAACATTTCTTCACAAAAAAGAAATGTTTAACATCAATATTGATGGAACATGTCCATAAAAAAGTATAGCTGTCAACACTGAATGTTGGATTGTTGTATTATTTTTTTCACAGTTTATGAACTTACATTCACATTTTGTTGAAGTATTATCTAATAAATTCATTTAAAAAGTATGTATGTATTACTGCTATTTTTTAGAATATTAATAATAAATCTCACTTTTCCCTTGGCATACCTTCACATACCCCCAGGGGTTCGCGCATCACCAATAAGAGGACTACTGCTCTACAATGTGTCATCCCGCTCGCTTTTACATCACACAACCAAAGTGACGGCTCTGTAATATTTTGTGTGAGACCTGTGTGGAACTATGTAAGTGGCTGCAAGACCTACTTGGTCAACAGCCATACAGATCACACTGAGTGTGGCCGTATAAACAACTTTAACACTGTTACAAATAGGCGCCACACTGTGAACCCACACCAAACAAGAATGACAAACACATTTCGGGAGAACATGCGCACCCTAACACAACTTAAACACAAAAAAACAAATACCCAGAACACCTTGCAGCCCTAACTCTCCCAGGCTACTATACACCACCTCAACCGACGCAAGTAGGGAGTGTGGGGGCGTGGGGTGTTGGTGGTAGCTGGGGTGTGTATATTGAAGCCCGGAATAGTTAGGGCTGCATGGGATTCTGGGTATTTGTTCTGTTGTGTTTATGTTGCGTTCTCCTGAAATATTTTTGTCATTCTTGTTTGGTGTGGGTTCACAGTCCGGCACATATTTGTAAGTGTTAAAGTTTTTTTTTATTGCCACTCTCAGTGTGACCTGTGTAGCTGTTGATCAAATATGTCTTGCTGTAGCACACGTGCGTGTGACACAGCTAGATGCAACATATACCGGTAACTGGGCTTGCACGCTGTCTATACAGGACGTAGAGGGCGCTAAAGACAGTACCATTATGGCACCCCCTGAATGTTGTTGATTGGGTAAAATTCGACAGGGATTTCGAGAGAATGAATGCCCTGATAATTGGGAACGTTGGGAAAGTATGACGCGGTCAAGCGCCGTTCACATTAAACTTGCGGGCCGCACCAAGATTATATTGTCATATCAAAGTGCGGGCTACAAAGTAACGTCTCGCGGGCTGCAATTGGCCCGCGGGCTGCATGTTTGAGACCCCTGCTCTACATGGAAAATATCATGAGACAGTCAATAGAAATACATTTTAATACACACGCTTGGAACCAAATTCTCGAAATATTGAACATTTAATTTCACATCAGTATTACCACGTCACTGCTGTACAAAAATATTTTGTTTTTTTCTGCAAGCATACATACTTTGTACAAACATAATTATGCTACGATAACAACTAGTAACTACAGTCGAAGAAGAAAAAAAGTCACACTACTCAAATACTGTTAGTTTTGACACATTTTAAACAATTAAAAAAAAGTTCACTGGATTAATATCTAAATTGCACTAATCAACCCTTAAAAAGTTTAGCAAATGATCATGCTGACAAGTAAGCACCATGCAAAAGCCAAACGATTTAAGATCATTCACAGACTATATCACTCAATTTTATGCAGTTATGACTACCATAGTTCTTGAGTTTGCAAAAACAAAACTCACACAGGACAGAATTATAGCCCCCACTGGGTAACAACCGGCTGGGTCAGGCTTTAAACCTCCCATCCCAAAAACTGATCATTGACCAACGGCTGACGTTGCCAGCTTCGAGCAGCAACGATTTGAAGATGTCAACAACAAAACAAAAAAACAAGTCTTTTAATGTTACCATTGTTAGAAACATAATAAAAACTGGGGGTGCCCTGATCCAATATTCCATCCATCCATCCATCTTCTTCCGCTTATCCGAGGTCGGGTCGCGGGGGTAGCAGCCTAAGCAGGGAAACCCAGACTTCCCTCTCCCCAGCCACTTCGTCCAGCTCTTCCCGGGGGATCCCGAGGCGTTCCCAGGCCAGCCAGGAGACATAGTCTTCCCAACGTGTCCTGGGTCTTCCCCGTGGCCCTTCTACCGGTTGGACGTGCCCTAAACACCTCTTTTGGGAGGCGTTCGGGTGGCATCCTGACCAGATGCCCGAACCACCTCATCTGGCTCCTCTTGATGTGGAGGAGCAGCGGCTTTACTTTGAGATCCTCCCGGATGACAGAGCTTCTCACCCTATCTCTAAGGGAGAGCCCCGCCACACGGCGGAGGAAACTCATTTCGGCCGCTTGTACCCGTGATCTTATCCTTTCGGTCATGACCCAAAGCTCATAACCATAGGTGAGGATGGGAACGTAGATCGACCGGTAGATTGAGAGCTTTGCCTTCCGGCTCAGCTCCTTCTTCACCAGAACGGATCGGTACAACGTCCTCATTACTGAATACGCCGCACCGATCCGCCTGTCGATTCCACGATCCAATATTGGTAGCGGATATTGGTCTGACATCAACAAAAAAACAAGGATCGGATGATACAGACTTGCATCTAAAATCTCCAATACAAAGAGTCCTGCAGCGTGTTTACTTGTGCAAAGCTCGACAGCCAGTTAAGCACGCAAAAGTAATATGTTTTTCTACTTTAGTGAAGTCATTTACAAAAGGTAAACATGGTAGGGTATAGATTACTGGGAGCTAGCAGCTACACAACAGATTAGCACACAATAGCACACCAGCTAGACATACGTGCTAATTGTCCGTAAGTGAACAATATTGCAGTTTTAAACCCATTTGTCAATACAAACAAAGCAAATTTTACTTACAGAAATTAAGTTTCCAAGACATGTTAGAAAGTATACAGTAACAAAAGTGTCCGCATCATTTAACTTTGACTGAATTATTGTAGCCACTTGGTGTTGTCAAAAAGCCAATTACCACTCCACTTCAACTTAAAAGCAGCATAAGTCCATTCCAGATGGTTATAGCGGTATAGCTGGGTTGGTAGAGCGGCCGTGCCAGCAACTTGAGGGTTGCAGGTTCGATCCCCGCTTCCGCCATCCTAGTCACTGCCGTTGTGTCATTGGGCAAGAGACTTTACCCACCTGCTCCCAGTGATACCCACACTGGTTTGAATGTAACTTAGATATTGGTTTTCACTACGTAAAAAAGCTTTAAGTCATTAGAGAAAACGCTATATAAATATAATTCACTTCACTTCAATTCAAAATAAGAGTCTAGAGAGCTATTACCTATATGTTTATCTGTATAAACCCAGTGTACATCATGTCGTTAAGCCAGGCTAGAGTCATGCACTCCTATAAATGAGCCGACCAATGTTTGACACCATGGAAAATCACAAATAACTAATCTAACGTCGCTTCACTTTTGTTTTATGTGGAGACTACAGTCTGAATGTGAGAAGTGAGTAATATTTTTATTTGGGGTTTCACTTTGTAAAGCGCTTAGAGTCACTAGAGAAAAGCGCTATATAAATATAATTAACTTCACAATTCACTTAATAACAAATAGGTTGGTGTTTTTTCCACACCTACCATTGGTCGTATCAAGCTTTTTCTAACATTCTACACAACAAAATGATAAAAGTATACATTTTTTGAGCCGGCTGAAGTATTGATATCGAATCGGAAGTGAAAAAGGGACACTCTCAATATAAACCCAACAGGGATGTGCCTACATTGACCATGCAGTTACTGTAATGTCTTTGTTGTTTTTGGCCCTGGGTTTTTCAAGTTGCAGTCACAAAAGAGACAGTTTAATACAGAAACAACACATTTTTTCCTTTTGAAGTAACCACAACTTGGAGTTCAATGCACTTTCCAGCCTTGTCTGTCATGCCTTCATGTACTCCTGGAAGGGAACTTCCCGGATCCCCCACAGCTCAGCCCTCACAGCCATCTTGATGTCATTCATGCTTTCAAAAAGGGAAAATTAGGAAAAAACCCACACTGAAAAGGAAGGCTGCACCAGCACGATCATTAAAAATACTGCTTACCTTAATTGAGCTTTGTTCAAATTTAAGTCAATAGAGTAGGATACTAAATCCATAGATTGGATAACTGTACTTCCAGCTGTAATAGTATTAATTAATTCACAAGGTCAATGCTCGAATTGGGAGAGAATAACACTGGAAAGAAAGGATGAAAACTTCTTGAAAGTCACAGCTGCTTTAAATATCTCAGCTACCACCCGAAACACAGTACTGAACTGAAACAACAGAAGAATTCCTCAAATGTGTTGAAGACTGAAAAATGCACACACTAATTTGATCTTTCAATAGTGTGGGGAAAAACTAGTGTTCTTGCTTCACACAGGATTACTGTAACTCCTTAATTGTGCTGAACAGAGCAGTAAACTGCTAGCAAAGGAAAATCTAATGTCACTTTTAAGTTTAGGAGATTATAGAAAGATCAAAATAAAAACAATAACGTGTGAGGGAAACATTATAACACTACTGTATGAATCTGTTCTTGGAGGAAACTACTTAAATTTACTTAAAATGACCTGATTTCATGTTCAGTTTCCCTCTAACATTTTAAAATAAATATATGTTACACGGGTATGTGTTGTTTTTCACATCGTCCAAATTCATTGAAATCCCTACATAGTTATCGATTTCAAGGCTTCAAAGACTTCAGGTACTTACGTAACGTCCAGCTGACTTTTTGCTGTACATGGTTCTGGAAAATCAACTCTGGCATCTTCAGATGTAGAGTGATCCAGCTTATTATCATTTAGTAAGGATGTGTCAACACAACTCTCCTCTAAAATACCAATATAAGTGGCTGATTTGGGCAAATTTTCTTTTTTGTTGCCATTTAAAATCGGTGGCTCCTGACGACCATTACCCTTTTGGGGATTTACATCTGTTCTAGTCTTTGGATTGACCCGGCTGATATTAGACTGGGAGGTACGTGGGTCACGGACTGTGCCTGCCGGAATTGCTGACAACGTCCTCAGCATTCCGTCTTGCTGCCTGCAGTGGTACAACCCGCGGAATGCCGAGCGGAACTTCTGAGACATGGCGTTGTATATCACTGGGTTGATTGCACTGTTGGCATACACGCAAGTCCGACAAAACAACAAAAACCAGGCATCCAGATAGGGTGTGGACACAAAAGAGTTGATCAGAACCAACGATCGGTAGGGCATCCACAGAAGAGCAAATAGGATCACCACTACTGCCAGCATTTTGGTCACCTAGAAAGAGAGAAGGAAAGCCTCATTAATGCTTTAAATTACATAATTTACCACATAATCACAAAATTCATAGATTTTAAAATAAGGACGAGGTCTAGGACAGGGGTCGGCAACCCAAAATATTGAAAGAGCCATATTGGAGCAAATATGCAAAAACAAATCTGTCTGGAGCCACAAAAAATTAGATGCCTTATATCCGTCTTATAATCATGTAAATGTCTAAATTGGCTACTGGGATTGTCCCGATACCATATTTTAATAACGGTACCAAAATGTATTTCGATACTTTTCTAAATAAAGGGAACCATAAAAAATGGCATTATTGGCTTTATTTTAGGAAAAAATCTTACGGTACATTAAAAATATGTTTCTTATTGCAATTGAAGAACAATTTAGTTCGCAAATAAAATAGTGAACATAGAAAGAAAACTTGTCCTTTAGTAGTAAGTAAACAAACAAAGGCTCCTAATTTGTCTGCTGATGTACTGTATGCAGTACACTTCTGTTAAAATGTAATAATCACTTTTTCTTCTGTTGTTTGATACTTTACATTAGTTTTGGATGATTCCACAAAATTTAGGTATTGATCCGATTCCAAATAGTTACAGGATCATACAATGGTCATATTCAAAGTCCTCATGTGTCCAGGGACATATTTCCTCAGTTTAAAAACATGATATGAATTTGTTAAAAAGTAAAAAAGGTTTTGTGACGATAAAAAATATTGATGTAATCAAAGATACGCTCCTGTACTTGGTATCATTAGAGTGGATGTCAGGTGTAGATCCACCTGTGGCATTTGTTTATATTCAGGGTGCGAGCTTGCTGTTAGGGGTTAGCTATTGTGTCCTACGGTGTGTAGTGAAGCATATTTAGCTATTTCTTGTTCTGCAGGGATGATACTTGTAAGAAACTTACTTTTTTTGTTGCCATGGAGGATTAGTGATTTAGAAAAAGCTAAAATACTGCCGACTGAGGATGGACGTTCGCCGCTAGTTAGCGAGCCATGTCTTTAAGAACATCTTCCTGAGGTCGTTTCAGTGTTATAGCTTCACCTTTATTGTTAGTTTTTGGGCCAAAATTCATCCGTTCTCCCTTTTCTTTCTATAGCTGTGTCTGCCTGCAAGTACTCTTTGATTGTGCGCTGCCGAAAATGCTCCCCTGCTCGCAAAACCAGCAATGCTAATACATGACGATGACGCACCGAATCGGTGCTTTTCAAAAAGAGTATAGTACCGTTTTTGATTCGTTAGTACCGCAATACTATACCAGTAACGGTATTCCGTACAACCCTATTAGCTACATAAGCCTACTATCAAAATGACCATATGTCACAGGCTGACTCATATGTTGTTTGAAATGTTGAAATTTTATATTTGTTCTACACATTTTTACAAAACTGGAAGACATTAGTAAAACGCAGGCTTCTCAGAGGATTAGGTAACTCCTGGAAATGACTGGCTTTTAAAGGACAAAAGCCATCTTCTTCTATTTGATTTATTGCAATCTTTGCAAGATGGGTAACATTTGCTGTGACGGACCACTATCAGAAATGCAGCCATTATTACATACAGCCAATATGTCATGCGACATGCAAATATAAAATAAATACACAGGTGACCTAAGTAATATAAATTGAATGAGCTCAAATATACCTAGAAATGAGGCAAAATGATGCAATATTTACATACAACTAGCCTAAATAGCATGTTACCATCAATTAGCTTACAACCATGTACTGACCAACTATGCCTGAATAGCATGCCACACAAGTCAATAACGACAACAAAGCTCACCTTTGTGCATTCACACACAGCATTAAACGTTTGGTGGACAAAAATGAGACACAGAAGAAGTGGCATGAAACACGTCTTTCTCTGGCAGCATCGGCGAAAGTTGTACATGTAAACAAACTGTTGCTCTAATCATCCATCCATCATCCATCTTCTTCCGCATATTCAAGGTCGGGTCGCGGGGGCAGAAGCCTAAGCAGGGAAGCCCAGACTTCCCTCTCCCCAGCCACTTCGTCCAGCTCCTCCCGGGGGATCCCGAGGCATTCCCAGGCCAGCTGGGAGACATAGTCTTCCCAACGTGTCCTGGGTCTTCCCCGTGGCCACCGACCGGTTGGACGTAACCTAAACACCTCCCTAGGGAGGCGTTCGGGTGGCATCCTGACCAGATGCCCGAACCACCTCATCTGGCTCCTCTCGATGTGGAGGAGTAGAGGCTTTACTTTGAGCTCCCCCCAGATGGCAGAGCTTCCCACCCTATTTCTAAGGGAGAACCCCGCCACCCGACGGAGGAAACTAATTTCGGCCGCTTGTACCCGTGGTCTTGTCCTTTCGGTCATAACCCAAAGCTCATGACCATAGGTGAGGATGGGAACGTAGATCGACCGGTAAATTGAGAGCTTTTCCTTCCGGCTCAGCTCCTTCTGTCACACCTATGGATCATGCTTTGTTTTGTCATGTTATGTTTTTGATTTTGGACATTCAGTCACGTTTTGCACTTCCTGGTTTTGTTTCCATGCCAACGTATTAGTTCCCACCTTGTCATGCCCCTGCCCTCAGTCCCGCACCTGTTCCTGATTATCACAGCCAGTAGTTAAGTAATTTTCTTTCTGTTCATCATTCTGGGATCCTCACACACTCACGCGCACCCTACCCATGCTGTCCAAACCTTTACGTCCTGTCCACAGTTCCATGCCGAGTAAGTTTATGTATTTATGCCACAGTGCACTCTTTTGTTTCATGTCTTTAGTCCTGCCATCGTGCTGTTTAAGTTTATAGTTAAATTGTCTTTCATGCCCTTGAGCAGGTGTTTTTGTTTCACGTTTGTACTGTTTAGCCAAGTTTCTTCCTCCATTGTGAGTGCTTTTTGTTTATTTGTTTATTAAATAAACAACCATGTACTTACATTCATGCCTGACTCGTCCCACATCATCCTTGCATCGAGGAAGCACAAACATCCATAGCCCCAGCCTGACACCTTCTTCACCACAACAGATCGATACAGCGTCCGCATTACTGAAGACGCCACACCGATCTGCCTGTCGATTTCACGATCCACTCTTCGCTCACTCATGAACAAGACTCCTAGGTAGTTGAACTCCTCCACTTGGGGCAAGATCTCCTCCATAACCCGCAGATGCCCCTCCACCCATTTCCGGGCGAGAACCATGGACTTGGATTTGGAGGTGCTGATTCTTATCCCAGTCGTTTCATACTCTGCTGCGAACCGATCCAGTGAGAGCTGAAGATCCTGGCCAGTTGAAGCCATCAGGACCATATCATCTGCAAAAAGCAGAGACCTAATCCCGCAGCCACCAAACCGAATCCCCTCAACACCCTGACTGCGCCTATAAATTCTGTCCATAAAAGTTATGAACAGAATCGGTGACAAAGAGCAGTCTTGGCGGAGTCCAACCCTAACTGGAAATGGGTCCGACTTACTGCCGGCAATGCGGACCAAGCTCTGACACTGACCATACTGGGAGCGGACCGCCACAATCAGACAGTAGACTGGTTGGGCAAACTCCCATGCACCCTCAAGGACCCTGCTGGGAGTATAGAGCTGGTCTACCAATCCACGACCAGGACGAAAACCCCACTGTTCCTCCAGGATCCAAGGTTCGACGATCCGGCGTAGCCTCCTCTCCAGTACACCTGAATAGACCTTACCGGGAAGAGAGGAACCACCACCCCGGTCTTCCAATTCAGGGGTATGGCTCCCGATGTCCACGCGATGTTGCAGAGTCTTGTCAACCAAGACAGCCCCACAGCATCCAGAGCCTTAAGGAACTCCGGGCGGATCTCATTCACCACCGGGGCCTTGCCAGAGAGGAGCTTTTTAACTACCTCGGCGACTTCAGCCCCAGAAATAGGAGAGCCCAACACAGATTCCCCATGCACTGCTTCCTCATAGGAAGATGTGTTGGTGGTTGTTGAGGAGGTGTTCGAAGTATTCCCTCTACCGATCCACAACAGCCGCAGTAGAAGTCCGCAGCCCACCATCCCCACCATACACAGTGTTGACAGTGCACCGCTTACCCCCCCCAAGGCGGCAGACGGTGGACGAATCGCTTCGAGGCCGCCCGGAAGTCGTTTTCCACGGCTTCCCCAAACTCCTCCCATGTCCGAGTTTTTGCCTCCATGACCGCTGAAGCCGCACTTCGTTTGGCCTGTCGGTACCTGTCCACTCCCTTGGGAGTTCCATGAGCCAAAAGGACCCGATAGGACTCTCTCTTCAGCTTGATGGCATCCCTCACTGCTGGTGTCCACCAACGGGTTACAGGATTACCGCCACGACAGGCACCAACCACCTTGCGGCCACAGCTCCAATCAGCCGCCTCGACAATAGAGGCATAAAAAATGGTCCACTCGGACTCAATATCCAGTGCCTGCCTCCTGACATGTTCAAAGTTCTTCTGGAGGTGGGAATTGAAACTCTCTCTCACAGGAGACTCTGCTAGACGTTCCCAGCAGACCCTCACAATGCGTTTGGGCCTGCCCGGTCTGTCCGGCATCTTCCCCCACCATCGGAGCCAGCTCACCCCCAGGTGGTGATCGGTAGACAGCTCTGCCCATCTCTTCACCCGAGTGTCCAAAACATGAGGCCGCAAATCCACTGACACAACTACAAAGTCAATCATGGCGGCTGAGCGGCACATATGGACACACTTATGTTTGAACATGGTGTTTGTGGTGTTTGCTATGGACAATCTGTGGCGAGCACAAAAGTCCAATAACAAAGCACTACTTGGGTTCAGTTGCCAACATGAGCGTTGAAGTCCCCCAGCAGAACAAGGGAATCACCCGAGGGTGCACTCTCCAGCACTCCCTCAAGGGAATCCGAAAAGAGTGGGTACTCTGATCTGTTCTTTGGTGCGTAAGCACAAACAAGAGTCAGGACCTATCCCCCCACCCGGAGGCGGAGGGAAGGTACCCTCTCGTCGACTAGATTAAAGTCCAATGTGCAGGCTTGGAGCTGGGGGGGCAACAAGAATTTCCACCCCAGCCCGTCGCCTCTCATTGCCTGCAACGCCAGAGTGGAAAAGAGTCCAGCCCCTCTCGAGAGAACTGGTTTCAGAGCCCTTGCTGTGCATCGAAGTGAGTCCGACTATATCTGGCCGGAACTTTTCCACCTCACGCACCAGCTCAGGCTCCTTTACCCCCAAACTAGGTGAGGTTCCACGTGAGTGTGAATGTTGTCTGTCTATCTGTATTGGCCCTGCGATGAGGTGGCGACTTGTCCAGGGTGTACGCCGCCTTCCGCCCAATTGTAGTTGAGATAGGCACCAGCGCGCCCCGTGATCCCAAAAGGGAATAAGCGGTAGAAAATGTATGGATGGAATTTGTAACAAAGTGGCCATCTTAGTGAAATGTTTATCTGTCGTTGTCAGCATGCACTGCATATGTGTTTCGCTCTGTTTTCTGCAAGTAAAACTATTCTCTATAAAATGGCGTTGTGTTCATACTTTTTGGTTGGCGAGAATGGATCAATTGGACTTATGTTTTTTTTTTTAATGGGAAAAGAAATAAGCGGTAGAAAATGGATGGATGAAATAGCTTTACTTTTCTCACGGTTTAATATGTCAGATGAATGAAATAATGATTGAATTGACTTCTGCGAGGGCGCTTACATCTGCTGCAACGCTTCATCCCTTGCAGACAGCCACATTAAAACATTTTCTGTTGAAGTTACCATTTAAAAAAATAATCATTAAAATTTTGAATCAGAGAGACGCCATCCACAAATATGCGGCAGATGCCAAAATAAGCGGAGCTCTACTGTATGTGAGATAGGCCTCTAATTTGCTGCAAGTCACAGATCAGTCAGTCAAGAACGTTTTGCTCGGAGATTGTGGGGGATTGTTTTGCTGATAAACTGGATTGTGAATACAGAAAGAGACTGACTCCTTTCATCTTTCCTGCAGACCATTTGGTCTGTGTTTGTTGTTGCCAAGGTTTCCTCCTTGCTTGACCTTTAGACACTTCAGTTGTTCTGGAGACTTGAGTCCATGAAAATGTGTCATCTCTCAGTACAATCTGCTGTCCAATCTGTACAATATTCTGCCAATTAATTTGCCCAGTTCTACCATTTTGGCCATTTAAGGGTCTGGTGCTGAAGTAAAAAGACAAAACTAACAAGAGTATATAGCTGACAACATTGCTGATAACGTGTGTTTAACAGTGGTGTGCCGTCAAGGCCAGCAAGGCCTTCTCTGCTGGCCTAACATAACCAGAAATAAAGATCATAATTAAAGATTAAAGTATTTTTTAATTTACATTCCCTAAATATATAAAAGTATTCACATTCTCTTCATGTCATATTATGCTCCTTCCAACGCTGTTGTTTGTAGGGTAGATTTTGTATCCAATCAGAATTCAGCTAGCTTTGATTGATTGATTGAAATTTTTTTTAGTAGATTGCACAGTTAGGTACATATTCCGTACAATTGACCACTAAATGGCAACACCCGAATAAGTTTTTCAACTTCTTTAAGTCAGGGTTCACGTTAATCAATTCATGGTAAAGCTCATGTTGCCATGCTGGACGAAATCTGCCCGAGGCCTTCAGAATCAACAATGCTGGTGTCCGTGCACTGTAAGTGAACGGGCACACACAGTTGACAGACAATTGCGATAGCCAATCAGATCACGAGTTGTTGTCAGTAAGGCCTTTCAGCTGGCCTCACATTGAACGGGACATTTACACGTCCTGTGATTGGAGACTCATCGAGACCTTTAGCGGATGAATTTGAGAACACATAGAGTTGATAGACAGTTGTGATAGCCAATCAAATCACAAGTTGTTGACAGTAGCCTATCTAGGTAGCCTGATGTTAACGAGACTGTGATTGGATACTCACTTGTCATTCCAAAGTGAGTATGCATTCACAAGTTTCAATTCAGCAGGAAGCAGGAAGTGTTGCACCCTGTCCTTTGTTTCCATTAAAACATATGTTTTCTTTTGTCAGTACTGGGCCCGTGTGCAGCTGGGATAGGCTCCAGCACCCATTTCCCACCCCATAAGGACAAGCCTGTCCTTGCTTTTAAATTGACAAAATTTTAAGAATTCTTCTGTTTGTTTTTGTATCACCCTAATAAGTAGCAGTTACAGTATAAATAAATATTTCTGAACTAAATAGTCGTCTTTTTCAGTTAACACATGCCTAAAAATGTGCTAAGGTGAATTGACTATGACAATAGTCGTTAGTTGCAAAAACAGAAATGAGCATTTTGTGATAGTAAACTAGACTGTAGGCGTGTTGGGTGGTCTGAGGATCACAGATTACAATATTTGAAAATCAGTCTATTGTAATATCAAGAGGGGTCGGCAAGACTAACAGCCTATTTGACTTCATGCCTGTGTCTTTGTGTGTAAACATTCCCTCAGTGTGCCGTTCCCAACCCCACAACCCCACACCACCACACCACCACAGTGACCATGGTAACAGCTCAGACATTACTGAAACCTCCGCAAGCCAAAGGTGGGGAATAGAGTCAGTGTAAATATCTCCAAGGATTAGCGTTATCATTCTCTAATAATACTGCGCACCTTTAACCTCCTACCCTTAATTGCCTCAGTGCTCTTGCTATTATTTTCTGGTGAAAAAAAAACCCTATACCACCACCCACCCCCTTGTTGCCATGCCATGACTTTTCAATTAGAGTGCAAGGCTTCCTTTTCATGCGTCTTGTCAGTTTTCCTCGATGTAGGAAAAATGGGAAAACCAAGCACTTAACTTTCACAATGGCAGAGCAGATCAAATGAAGCTAATTTTTACGCATACTTAAAGGTGCTGTTTAGAGATGTCCGATAATGGATTTTTGCCGATATCCGATATTCCGATATATTTTCAACTCTTAATTACCGATACCGATATCAACCGATACCGATGTATGCAGTCGTAGAATTAACACTTTATTATGCCTAATTTTGTTGTGATGCCCCGCTGGATGCATTAAACAATGTAACAAGGTTTTCCAAAATAAATCAACTCAAGTTATGGAAAAAAATGCCAACATGGCACTGCCATATTTATTATTGAAGTCACAAAGTGCAATATTTTTTTTAACATGCTTCAAAACAGCTTGGAATTTGGGACGTGCTCTCCCTGAGATAATCCTGATACCCATTACAACTATGGGAAATACTATACTTTGACTTTCACAGAGTGCGTTATTTTTTTTAAACATGCCTCAAAACAACAGCTATAAAAACAATGAAGGCACACAGCTTCAGTCCAGAGTATACTAGAGCATACTTGCCATACTTGGTGTTTGAAGTGTGTGTGGGGGGGGGGGGGGGTTGTTGGTAGCGGGGTTGTATATAGTAGCGTCCCGGAAGAGTTAATGCTGCAAGGGGTTCTGGGTATTTGTTCTGTTGTGTTTTATGTTGTGTTACGGTGCGGATGTTCTCCCGAAATGTGTTTGTCATTCTTGTTTGGTGTGGGTTCACAGTGTGGCGCATATTTGTAACAGTGTTAAAGTTGTTCATACGGCCACCCTCAGTGTGACCTGTATGGCTGTTAATTAAGTATGCCTTGCATTCACTTGTGTGTGTGTAAAAACTGCAAATATTGTGCGACTGGCCCGGCACGCAAAGGCAGTGCCTTTAAGATTTATTGCCGCTCTGTACTTTTTGAAACCGATACCGATAACTTTCAAACCGATATCGATAATTTCCGGTATTGCATTTTAAAGCATTTATCGGCCGATAATATCAGCAACCCAATATTATCGGACATCTCTAGTGCTGTTTGCAACTTCCTCACAGTAACATTTTTCAAAGCAAAAAATACGACAAGAACATGACTGGCTGTCTTATGTTACCATTAGTGGTTTAACAGAACATGTTTGTTTGAAAACTGTATTTCTTACAATTACAAAGTTTATTTTATAAAAACTTTTAACGGCCCGTTTAAAATGATGGGTGTACGGTGGTCACACACCCGCTCTTGTCAACACGTTTGCGCAGGAAGCGCGTGCACACATACATGAGCAGTCCAAAAGAAGCAACGTACAATTGGCAGTCATGTTGTTGTTATGACGGAATATACATCCCATGGCAGTTAACACCAGCTATTAAAATTGCTGTTACTAGCTGCTCCTCCATATCGAGAGGAGCCAGATGAGGTGGTTCGGGCATCTGGTCAGGATGGGCACGTCCAACCGGTAGGAGGCCACGGGGAAGACCCAGGACACGTTGGGAAGACTATGTCTTTCGGCTGGCCTGGGAAGGCCAACGTATCCCCCGGGAAGAGCTGGACGAAGTGGCTGGGAAGAGGAAAGTCTGGCCTTCCCTGCTTGGACTGCTGCCCCCGCGACCCGACCTTGGATAAGCGGAAGAAGATGGATGGATGGATGGATAGCTACCAACACCTAAAGTTAATGCGCGTGCATGTGTTAAGTATCTACATAATTACGTCATTACGTAAGCTACGAGAAGCCGTAAGAAGGCGGTATATATATTGTGTAACAAAACATGGGAATGTTGGCCCCTCTCGGCATCTGTGTAAATAAGACTTGGACAAATTAAGGCCTGTTAAGCTTTTCAATCTGGCCCGCCGGACATTCCCAAATATATGTTTTTAGATCTTTAAGATGGAAACTGTAGCCGCCTTTATGATGTGCAGTGATGTTTTCAAATGACCGCAAGTCTTGAACTATACAAAGTATTTCAATGGTTGGAATATGCACTTTTGCATGATATACTAGTTACTATGGGAATCTAATTAGTTACTATGGTAATTTAAGTCACAGCAGCTCAGACTAGGCACCAAGCAGTGGGGGCGCTGGTTTGTTTCCACAGAGTGTTTCCAAAGTGGCCAGCCTGAAATGTGGGTGTCAGGGACAGACACAGAAGGAGATTTTTACAACAAAGTTCTAAAGCTTAGTGATATATCAGATATATCAGATAGTAGGTGGGTTCATATTGCGCTGTGTTTGTTGCATTTGTGTTGCGTTTCGCTTGGTTGTAATGTACAAACCCTGTTTCCATATGAGATGGGAAATTGTGTTAGATGTAAATATAAACGGAATACAATGATTTGCCAATCCTTTTCAACCCATATTCAGTTAAATATACTACAAAGACAAGATATTTGACGTTCAAAGTCATAATTTTTAATTTTTTTTGCAAATAATAATTAACTTAGAATTTCATGGCTGCAACACGTGCCAAAGTAGTTGGGAAAGGGCATGTTCACCACTGTGTTACATCACCTTTTCTTTTAACAACACTCAATAAACGTTTGGGAACTGAGGAAACTAATTGTTGAAGCTTTGAAAGTGGAATTCTTTCCCGTTCTTGTTTTATGTAGAGCTTTAGTCGTTCAACAGTCCGGGGTCTCCGCTGTCGTATTTTACGCTTCATAATGCGCCAAACATTTTCGATTGGAGACAGGTCTGGACTGCAGGCAGGCCAGGAATTTACCCGCGCTCTTTTACTATGAAGCCATGCTGTTGTAACACATGGCTTGGCATTGTTTTGCTGAAATAAGCAGGGGCATCCATGATAACGTTGCTTGGATGACAACATATGTTGCTCCAAAACCTGTATGGACCATTCAGCAATAATGGGGCCTTCACAGATGTGTAAGTTACCCATGCCTTGGGCACTAATACACCCCCATACCATCACAGATGCTGGCTTTTGAACTTTGCGCCTATAACAATCCGGATGTTTATTTTCCTCTTTGTTCCAGAGGACACCACGTCCAACTATAATTTGAAATGTGGACTCGTCAGACCACAAAACACTTTACCACTTTGCATCAGTCCATCTTAGATGAGCTCGAGCCCAGCAAAGTCAGTGGAGTTCCTGGGTGTTGTTGATAAATGGCTTTCGCTTTGCATAGTCGAATTTTAACTTGCACCTACAGATGTAGCGACCAACTGTAGTTACTGACATTGGTTTTATGAAGTGTTCCTGAGCCCATCTAAATTAACAAATACAATTATTTTGCAATGTTGTTTCAAAGTAAGTTTTAATGGACATGTTTATAATCAACATTGTATCGTGCCTGCTGGGTTAAGTCCTCTGTCAGCTATAAATTTAGGGATATTGCTAAATAGATATGAATAGGAATATGTCTAATATTGGTATTTCTGACAGTCCATATATCTTGACAGGCACACAGACAGAATATGCTCTCTCTCAATAATCTGTCTTTGTGGCGTGATCGCCTCCTTTCCCACAGTCATTTGTGCTTAACTGTGCCAGTTTGCACGTACTATGGAGACGTGCTAAACATAAACACAAAACAGCGGCCGCAAAACAATTTAAACATTTGATGAATCACACTGTGCTTGCTAAATTATTATATTTGGAATTCCTTCTCCTGGTATTGTGGGTGTTAACTAGCATAATAGGTAACCAGCATTATTCTGTATAAACATAAAGACAAACACGTTAAATGGATTGCGCCCTATATTTTGCTAATTTAAAGGCCTACTGAAACCCACTACTACCCACCACGCAGTCTGATAGTTTATATATCAATGATGAAATATTAACATTGCAACACATGCCAATACGGCCTTTTTAGTTTACTAAATTGCAATTTCAAATTTCCCGGGAGTTTCTTCTTGAAAACGTCGCGTAATGATGACGTGTACACGTGACGTCACGGACTGTGAGGAAATATGAGCGCTGCGCACACACACAGCTAAAAGTCGTCTGCTTTAACTGCATAATTACACAGTATTTTGGAGATCTGTGTTGCTGAATCTTTTGCAATTTGTTCAATTAATATTGGAGGAGTCAAAGTAGAAAGATGGAGTTGGGAAGCTTTAGCCTTTAGCCACACAAACACACGGTGATTCCTTGTTTAAAATTCACGGAGGTGAAACTTTACTATGGAGCCATGTCAAGCGAACATGGATCCCGACCGAATATCAACCAGCAGGTTTCGGTGAGAAAATTGTGGTAAAAAGTCGCTTCTTACCGGAGATCAGCTAAGCTTGTGCCGCCCATAAAGCTGCCGTCGACTCCCCTGAGACACTGCGCGTCAAGACACCCGCCTGTGGACACACCCCTCCGACTATCAGGTACTGTTAAACTCACTAAAACACTAGCGACACAATAAAAAGATAAGGGATTTCCCAGAATTATCCTAGTAAATGTGTCTAAAAACATCTGAATCTGTCCCAATGTGATCGCGTTTTTTTTTTTTTTCTAGTCCGTCGCTATCAATATCCTCAAACACGAATCTTTCATCCTCGCTCAAATTAATGGGGAAATTGTCGTTTTCTCTGTTCGAATAGCTGTTTTTGTTGGAGGCTCCCATTAAAAACAATGTGAAGATGTGAGGATCCATCAACATGTGACGTCATCGTCTGCGACTTCCGGTAGAGGCAGGGCTTTTCTGTTAGCAATAAAAGTTGCGAACTTTATCGTGGATGTTCTCTACTAAATCTTTTCAGCAAAAATATGGCAATATCGCGAAATGATCAAGTATGACACATAGAATGGACCTGCTATCCCCGTTTAAATAAGAAAATCTCATTTCAGTAGGCCTTTAAGAGACACAATCCTCTGCGCACAAGCTTAGTAGATCAGCTTTGCATGAGCTATAAAGTTTGCACTTGTTTTAGTACATGCAAACCTTTAGTAGATCAGTCCCTGGATATGCTAAAACAAATTAAATATACAAATGCTGAACTATTTGGAAAAAATAACATGATCTTAGTTTTTCTGTCATAATTGTTACAAAACAGTTTTATCTAATATACTTAGTTAATAATGAATTAATCTTCAAAAAATTGCCAATAAAGATACAGCTGCAAGATGAAATAAAATCATCAATAAGAGCATATTTTTTGTGAAGCCAACATCACATGCAAATATTGTGTTCTTTGACAGAGGCCTTAATCTATAACAGATCATCTTTGAAATCTCATATCCCAGGCACAGTAAGTTCCATGCTCAAACATGGACACTAACAATGACTGAACTCAACCATGATAAAAGAATAGAGACCACTGGTGTGGAATAAACCTATCAAGGATTTGATGCGGACGCATAAACCTTAAATTAGCACTGCTTGTGAACTGTACCTGGAACTGACGGAGCACAGCTGCCCAAATTTAATGTTTGCAAATCAGTAGATTTTCACATTTCTACTTCCTTCAGTTTGGATGACAGTTGCCGTTATACTTCCTGTTTGCAAACTCAATTCAAATTCAATTAAAAATAAAATGTTGTATTTATAATTTGGGAGACTGTCACGTCTGTAAATCTGGTTTTATGTTTGATCATGTTTTGTTTTGTTTTCTGGACTCTTGTCCCGTTTTTTCATTTCCTGGTTTGTTTTGTTACCATGACAACTCATTGCTTTTCACCTTGCCCTCCTAGTCACGCCCATGCCCTCAGTCCCGCACCTGTTCCTAATTATTCACAGCCACTATTTAAGTCAATTTCTTTCTGTCCATCAGTCTGGGAACACCAACTTTCCTTACCCATGCCGTTCTAACTTTCATTGCCTTACATACTTCATGCCATGCTTTTTGATTCATCCACGCCAAGTAAGTTTTTGTTTGTATTTATGTCTTTGATAGTATCTTTTGTTTGTTTGTAGATAGTATTGCCATTGTGCTGTTTTTGTTCTAAGTTATAGTATAGATTTTTACCCGCCACAGAGCGCGTCCTTGGTTTGCCTTTTTTTTTGTATTTTGAGTATTGATAAAATTAAAACTATGTACCTGAATTCACGCCTGGCTCAATTCAATTCGGATTTTGCACGATCCAAAGGTGACACACTTTATGTGTGAGGTGGACACATGCTGTCCTTCCTTTAAAATGTAACTATTATTATTGATTTATGTTTACTGTTTTTTGAACAACGTTTAGGATTTAAACTACAGTATATCAAGAACAATGTAACATTTTATCAAGATGAATGATGGTCATCTGTCCCGTCAAACAACAAAAGGGACATTTTACGTATGTTTGTTGCGTAAACGTTGTCATTTCAGCTTTGAAATGTCATCATTTGATGACACTTCAGTTGCCAAGCAGTTGGATGAGAGCCACATTATCCAACAAGTTGTTGCCATTGACAACGCAAGGCTTTCAAGCTTCATTTGCTAAATATTTAATTACAAGGAAGACAGATGGTGGTATTACTAATATCGTGAAGTTCAGTAGTTCACTTCTGCAGTATGTCTAAATGTATTGTGGAACAGCATGAAATATGAAAAATAAGTGTACAGTTTAGTGAGATGGTACAGTTAAAGTTTAAGTATATATTTTTTTATTATTACTTTTCACACGCATGTCAGTGGATATAACTGTTCCTGTTGTTTACACCAGTGGTCCCCAACCTTTTTGTAGCTGCGGACCGGTCAACGCTTGAAAATTTGTCCCACGGACCAGGGGGGCGGGTGGTTTCTTTTTTTTTTTCTTCATAAAGAAATACAATCATGTGTGCTTAGGGACTGTTTCCCTGCAGACTGTATTGATCTATAGTGATTTATAATGTATATATTGTGTGTTTTATGTTGATTTAATAATTTAAAAAAACAAAAACAAAAAAAAACTCCTTTTTTTTTATTTCTTCACCAATCAGTCCGCGGACAGGTACCGATTGGTTTACGTCGGGGTCAACGTTAATCAATTCATGGTAAATCAATATTTTGAGAAGATGCGGGGCTGGAGCACAGATGGGGATTATTTAATTTTTAATGCTGGTTGATGAACATTAAGTGCAGAATGAAGCTACCTAGAAGTCATTTAAAAGTCGCCTCACATAGGAAATCCTAAGGACCTGCCACAGAATATCTACTAGGGGTGTGGTAAAAAATGGATTCGAATACGAATCGCGATTCTCACGTTGTTCGATTCAGAATCGATTCTCATTTTTTTTTTAAACTATTCTTTTATATGTATTTTATTTTTTTATTTGTTTTAATCAATCCAACAAAACAATACACAGCAATACCATAACAATGCAATCCAATTCCAAAACCATACCTGACCCAGCAACACTCAGAACTGCAATAAACAGAGCAATTGAAAGGAGACACAAACACGACACAGAATAATAATAATAATAATACTTAAATTGGTCAGATTTAGTCTTGGACTTAATAAATACCCTTTTTGGCTTGCTGCAAAACCAATCCTGTGTCTTGGTGAGAATATATATATATATATGGTGGAGAATGCGGGCACACTGATTCACGTCAACCTCTGATGATGTCACACACAGAAGCCCTAAGTGCTCTGTTAAAAAGCCAAGCTGAACTTCAAGATGCAGTACAAGAGGATTCCCGAGAGGGGGGGCGGAAGAGAATCCCACTGGACGGATCAAAGGTTGACGACACATGGCAATGGTAAAACGACGACGACTATGGAATGCATATGTGGGAAGGTATGCAAGAACCGACATGGCCTGCGGATCCACCAGGCCAGGATGAAGTGTATGCAGAAGGTGGTAGAATCACAGCGCACAGGAACTACGCCTGGTGAGACGCAGGAGGAGCCAGGCCCGGAGTCACCCCACAGTGCCCGGAGCCTCCAGGTGATGCAACCACCAGAAGCACACAGGACATCAGAACATCGTCGGGTAAAGTGGCCCCAAGCTAGCAAGGAGAAAGAGTGGCTCCAGTTTGATGAAGATGCTGATACCATCTTGGAAACAACAGCCAAAGGGGACGCTGATCGACGCCTCAAGACGATGACCACGATCATCATCAGCCTCGCTGCAGAGAGGTTTGGACTTGAGGAGAAGCGGGCAGCGAAGCCCCCCTACATCATGAACAATAGAGCGAGTAAAATCCATCAGCTCAGGCAGGAACTGAAGTGTTTAAGACAGCAGTTCAAGGTTGCACGTGAAGAGGATAGGGGGCCTCTTGCGGAACTACGTTGTATAATCCGCAAGAAGCTAATAACCTTGAGGAGAGCGGAGTGGCATAGGAGGAGGAGGAAGGAAAGGTCCAGGAGGAGAGCTGCCTTTCTGGCGAATCCCTTTGGAGTCACAAAACAGCTGCTAGGACAGAAGCGAAGCGGTAGACTGGCCTGCTCCAAAGCTGAGGTCGACCACCACCTCAAGCAAATTTACAGCGATGGATGCAGAGAACAAGACCTAGGCCCCTGCAGGTCCTTGATCAATCCACCAACACCAACGCTTGACTTCGATGGGAAAGAGCCCGGCTGGAAGGAAATCCAGGAGGTGGTCCGCAGGGCAAGGACGAGCTCTGCTCCAGGGCCCAGTTGAGTACCTTATAAGGTCTATAAGAACTGTCCAAGACTACTCCACAGACTCTGGAGAATCTTGAAGGTGATCTGGAGGAGGGGCAAGGTAGCAGACCAGTGGAGACAGGCAGAGGGTGTGTGGATCCCAAAGGAGGAGAAGTCTAAGAACATCAATCAGTTCCGAACCATCTCGTTGCTGAGTGTTGAAGGGAAGATCTTCTTCAGCCTCATGGCCAGGCGACTGACAGACTACCTCCTGAAGAACTCCTACATTGATACATCGGTCCAGAAAGGAGGGATCCCAGAGGTATCTGGATGTCTGGAGCACACAGGCGTGGTCACTCAGCTCATCAGGGAAGCCAGGGAGAATAAGGGGGACCTGGCTGTTCTGTGGCTGGACCTCGAAAATGCCTATGGATCCATACCCCACAAGCTGGTCGAAGAGGCACTGAATCGGCATCACATTCCAAAGAAGTTCAGAGACCTCATTCTGGACTACTATGCCAACTTCCATCTAAGAGTCTCCTCCGGAAAAACAACCTCCGACTGGCACAGGCTTGAAAAGGGGATCATCACTGGCTGTACGATCTCAGTCATCCTCTTTGCGCTCGCCATGAACATGCTGGTGAAGTCTGCGGAAGTTCAGTGCAGAGGTCCCCTCTCCAGGTCTGGAGTCCGGCAGCCACCCATCCGAGCCTTCATGGACGACCTGACAATGACCACTACATCCGTCCCAGGTTGCAGGTGGATCTTGAATGGCCTTCAGGAGGTGATTTCCTGGGCTCGCATGAACTTCAAGCCGGCCAAGTCGAGGGTCCTAGTGCTAAAGAAAGGAAAGGTTACTGGCAAGTTCTGCTTCTCACTTGGCACCACCAAAATACCATCACTCACCGAGGAACCTGTGAAGAGCTTGGGAAAGGTGTTTAATTGCAGCCTGAGAGACGCAGCCTCCACAAGATCGACCAACCAAGACCTGGAGACCTGGCTGACCGTGGTGGATAAGTCTGGCCTTCCTGGCAAGTTCAAGGCCTGGATTTACCAGCACGGGATTCTCCCTCGGATCCTCTGGCCCCTCATGGTGTACGAAGTCCCCATTTCAACGGTGGAAGGCTTTGAGATGAGGGTCAGTAGGTTCCTGCGCAGGTGGCTAGGACTGCCGCGAAGCCTGAGCAGCATTGCTCTATACGGGCATAACAACAAACTGAAGCTCCCCATCAGCAGCCTGAGCGAGGAGTTCATGGTGACACGGTCCAGGGAGCTCCTACAGTATCGGGAGTCCAGTGACCCAAAGGTTGCACAGGCTGGGATTGAAGTCAGGACGGGGCGGAAGTGGAGAGCTGTCGAGGCTGTGGATGTTGCAGAGGCAAGGCTACGGCAAAAGGTTTTGGTGGGAACAGTGGCGCAGGGGAGATCTGGCTTAGGTAGCAGAAGAACACCTCGCTATGATAAGGCGCAGGGGAAAGAGAAGAGGTCACTGATCCTCGAGGAAGTGCGAGCAGGAGTTGAGGAAAGGCGAGCCTGCCAGATGGCGGGAATGCGGCAACAGGGCGCCTGGACGAGATGGGAACAAGTATCAGAGCGTAAGGTCACATGGACCGAGCTCTGGAAAGCCGAACCCCATCGAATAAAGTTCTTGATCCAGGCGGTCTACGATGTGCTGCCAAGTCCATCCAACCTCTTCACCTGGGGAAAGGTGGAGACACCAGGGTGCCCCCTCTGCCAGAGGAGAGGAACCTTGGAGCACATCCTAAGCTGTTGTCCAAAAGCCCTGGGTGAAGGGCGGTACCGCTGGCGACATGACCAGGTCCTGAAGGCCATAGCTGATGCCATCTGCAGGGGAGTCAGTCACAGCAAGAGCCTCCGCCCAGTGAAGAGTACTGCTTTCATCAGAGCTGGGGAGAAGTCAACACCGGCTGCCCGGAACACCTCATCTGGCCTGTTGGCAACAGCACGCGACTGGGAGCTGTCAGTTGATCTGGGAAAGCAGTTGAAGTTCCCTGACGTGGTTGCTAAAACAACACTAAGGCCAGATATTGTGCTCACCTCAGTGGCCTCCAAGCAGGTAATCCTCTTGGAGCTCACAGTGCCTTGGGAGGACCGTATGGAGGAGGCCAATGAGAGGAAGAGTGCAAAGTACTCTCAGCTTGTGGAGGAGTGTCGGAGCAATGGGTGGCGAGCGATGTGCCGGCCGGTTGAAGTGGGGTGTCGAGGGTTTGTGGGCAAATCTCTCTGCAGGGCCTACAGAATGCTTGGCATCACAGGGGCCAGCCAGCAAAGGGCCATGAAGTTAGTCACAGATGCAGCAGAAGTGGCATCAAGGTGGCTGTGGATCAGGAGGGGAGAGGCGTGGCATGTAGGGCAGTAGCGCTACCTGGACACAGGCTGGGGCCTGATCAACCCTGGCTGGGTCGCCTAGGGGAGGGGGTCTGATTCTTGAAAGACCCGAAACCCCCTGTGATCCTAGGTTACATCACTGAGGATGTGTCCAGTTGCACCATTGGTGTATTTAAAAAGTTAGTAAAAAAATTGCTAAAGATGTGGCTATTACACGGGCACCCGGTGAGGTCCTAACTAAATTATCGGGAGAGAATGATGTGGAAGCCTACTTGGAGTTGTTCGAGCGCACTGTGGCGCGGGACAAGTAGCCGGTAGAAGAATGGGGATCCACACTGGCACCTTTCCTCACTAGAGAAGCCCAAGGTGTGTGCAGCGACCTGGCATTGGCGGATGCTCGAGACTTCAGGAGACTAAAGAAAGCCATTCTCTCCAGCCAAGGGTGCAGTCTGCCTGCCATGGCCCAAGGATATCACAACTGGATCTTCCAGCCCACCTAGCCTCCATGTCAGCAGGTAGCCAAACTGCTCCGCATAACACACAGCTGGCTAACGAGCGAAGTCAACCCCCCCTCTTTAGACCGACTAGTGATAGACCGCTGTATCCGAGCCTTGCCGCCTGATGCCCGAAAATATGCCGCACAAGTTAGCCCTCCAACTGTGGAGCAGGCCTCATTAGAGAACCACCAAGTGAGCATGGAAACGCTGAGAGCCACCGGGGAAGAGAGGCTCGGCAGCGACCGCCGAAAAGCGCCACCGCCAGCGCTGTCCTTACCCCGACCTTGGGGCGCTGCCCCTGAGAGGCCCAGTCGGCCCCCACAGCGGAAATGTTACGTGTGTGGACACCCGGAACCACATGTCTTGGGCGTGCCCGGAACGCGACCGTGATGTCTCCATGGCCACAGCCCCCAGCTCAGATGCAGACAAACCATGCCTCCGCACGGGGAGTGGACGAGGATAACATGCCAGCCTTCCAGTAAAGATCAGAGGGACTGATGCACATGTATTGCTGGACAGTGGGAGCGCTGTGACCTCGGTACACGCTGACTTGGCCGCACCCCTCAGCAAAGACACCGTTCCAGTGACGTGCGTACATGGAGATGTCCGCCAGTATCCGGTGAGCCACATACGCATTAAGACACCCCGAGGTGAGGCACTGGTACCAGCTGGAGTGGTACCAAACCTGCCTGTTCCACTGCTTATTGGGTCCGATTGCGTACTCTTTGGCCGTTACTGGACCCCGAGTTTCATTCCAGCTGCCATTCCACCAAAGTGTCGCCGCCACCACAATGGATAAAAAAGTATGAGACCGCTTGCGGCCTGCCCCGCGTTTAGGCCCTCGTCAGAGGCCCCACTGAGTGACAGCTCAGCTGAGGAGGAGCGACGGGAGAACAGAAAGGAGAAGGTAGAAGAGGAAGGGGACCCTTTGTGGAGTTCCCGGTGCCAGAAGAGAGCAGCAACCCTAAAACAGGCGAGTTTGCCGCTGCCCAGTCGAATGACCAGAACCTCAGCCAGGCCAGCCAGCAAGTTGTGGAAATTGACGGACAAAAAAGTGAAGGGGTGAGTGCACATAATTCACCGTATTTTTTAATTTAAAAGGGCCTTCTTTATAGAGGGGTGTTAACTAAAGGCGGGGACATACTTGAGCAATTGCTGTTCCCTACTGTAAGTCTCATATCTCCCGAGTGCTTTATCTTGCCCACGCTCATCAACTGGGAGCTCACCTTGGTGTACAAAAGACATATGACCGCTTAATAACCCGCTTCTATTGGCCCGGTGTGAAACGAGCCATAGAAGACTTCTGCAAGGGCTGTCCCGAATGCCAAAAGACTGCACCAAGACCCACGTATCGAAACCCCTTGTACCGCTCCCCATCATCGGCACCCCGTTCTCACGTCTTGTAATGGACATCGTTGGACCACTCCCGAAGTCCGAAAGAGGACATCGCTACATACTGGTAATAGTAGACTATGCCACCCGATATCCTGAGGCTGTACTATTACGCACAGTCTCAGCCAAAGCTATCGCACACAAACTGTTTATGATGTTTAGCCGAGTGGGGATCGCAGATGAGATTTTAATGGACCAGGGCACATGTTTTATGTCACAAGTACTAACCCTGCTGTACAAATGGTTGAAAGTAAAACGCATACAAACCTCTGTATATCACCTTCAGACAGATGGCCTGGTGGAAGGTTTCAACTGTACGCTAGAAAAGATGCTTAAAAAAGTAGCCGACGAAGACGGGACAGACTGGGATTACCTAATTCCATATGTCCTTTTTGCCATCAGAGAGGTGCTCCAGGCGTCCACTGGCTTCTCTCCCTTTGAGCTAGTTTATGGCCGACGTCCCCAAGGTGTGCTGGATATTGCGAAAGAGACCTGGGAGAACCAACCCTCGCCACACCACAGTGTGATCGACCATGTCGCCCAACTGCAAAATCCGCCCAATGGTAAGAGAACATATGGAAAAAGCCCAAAGAGAACAGGCAAGAACATATAACAGAGGTGCCACACTCCGAGAGTTCCAGGTTGGGGAAAAAGTGCTGGTATTAGTTCCGTCCAGCGAATGCAAGTTTTTGGCCAGATGGCAGGGGCCTTACGAGGTAATTGAGAGAATGGGGCCCGTCAACTACAAGGTAATTCAGCCAGGACGACAGAAGGCCACCAAATTTACCATGTAAATATTATTAAAAAATGGCATGCGGCAGAGCTGTTGCCATCTGCTGCGTTTTTAACTGCACACTTTCCCCAGACCACTCTCCCGGTACCTATAGGAGAGGACCTCTCCCCGTCACAAAAGCAGGAGGTGAAAGAACTTCTGGGACGGAACTAGGACCGCCTCTCGGAACTGCCAGGAAGGACCCAGGCGATCAAACATGACATTGAGACCCCACCCGGAAAAGTGATAAGACAAAGGCCCTACCGAATCCCAGAAGCCCGGCAGGCGGCTATAAAAAAAGAGGTAAAGAAAATGTTAGAACTTGGAGTAATAGAGGAATCCCATATTCCATGGTCCAGCCCGATTGTTATTGTGCCAAAACGAAATGGGTCTCTGAGATTTTGTAATGACTTTCGCAAATTAAATGAGATATCACTGTGTGATGCCCACGCCCAGAGTAGATGAGCTGATAGAGCGGCTCGGCCCTGCTCGCTTCGTCAGCACCCTGGACTTCACCAAAGGCTACTTGCAGGTGCCATTGATGGAAAGGGCGAAACTTAAAACGGCCTTCTCCACACCAGAGGGGCTATTCCATTATACCATCTTGCCGTTCGGGATCCATGAGGCCCCGACAACCTTCCAAAGGATGATGGACAGAATTCTACGGCCCCACCAAGAATGCCCAGCCTCCTACCTGGACGACATTGTGATCCATAGTAGCTGGTCCCTCCATCTCCAGCATCTCGACGCAGTTCTAGGAGCCCTTAGGCGTGCTGGGCTGACGGTCAATGCTAAGAAGTGCCGAGTGGGTCTGACGGAGACGGATTATGTCGGCTACACGATAGGAAGAGGCTGCGTGAAACCGCAGGCCTGCAAAGTGGAGCGCATCAGGGAAAAAGCAAGTGAAATCATTTATTGGCCTGGTGTCATATTATCAAAAGTTTATTAAAAATGTCTCCACGATTGCAACACCGCTGTTTGAACTGACGAGGAACAAACTGCCCCATGTCATCTGGACGGCTGAGGCTGAGACTGCCTTCCAGATGTTGAAGAAAGCCCTGTGTGAAAAACCTGTGTTGAAAGTCCCCGACTTCAGCCAGCCGTTCATCCTCCACACTGACGCCTCAGGCATGGGCATTGGAGCCGTACTTGCCCAGCTCGTGGACGGAGATGAGCACCCGGTGACATTTATTAGAAGGAAGCTTCAGAGCCATGAGCAAAATTATGTCACAGTGGAAAAGGTGTGCTTAGCAGTCAAGTGGGCCATACACCACCTCCGCTACTACATATGGGATAGGACCTTCACCTTGGTGCCAGACCACGCACCCTTGAAGTGGATGTCCACAAATAAGGACCGAAACGACCGCGTCACACTCTGGTTCCTTGAGCTACAAAATAATAATTTCACAGTGGAATATCGACCTGGGAAGGCGATCCCACATGCAGACGCCATGTCCCGGCTCTATGAAGAGGACAAAGAAGCTCCCGGACCGACCGGCAAGCTTAGGGGGGGGGGATATGTTGTGTCTCACTCAACCACCGCCTGACAGGTAAGCACCTCACAGGGGAGGAGCCAGGAAATGGAGGCAGAGTACAGAGGAGCGGTACATTCCCCTGTACCTTCTCAATCAGCCTGAAGTGCCACCAGCTGTGCGGCAAGGTGGGACCCAGCTACAAACCTTTCTTAACTCTGCTTCATTCAGGTCTGGCTCTCCTCTGTGTCAAGGCAGGTGCATCAGGCGGTAAGTTGAGACATCCACTATTTCACCACTATGGACAATACAAGTGAAATGTTTTACTTATGTTGTGTCTCTACTGTTTTATAGGCAATTACCTATAACATTTAAAGACGTGTGTTGTGTGAAGGACTGAGAGCCCCGGACGGGAGATATTTATGTTTGATCACTTTAAGTTTGATTCTTACACAAAAAAAGACTTGTATAATAAATACCCTTTTTGGCTTGCTGCAAAACCAATCCTGTGTCTTGGTGAGAATCAGGGTACCACAATATATATATAGATATAGATATAGATATATATATCGATATATATATCTATATCTATCTATATATATATATATATATATATAGATATAGATATATATATCGATATATATATCTATCTATCTATCGATATATAGATATGTATATATATATATATGTATATATATATAGATATATATATATCTATATATATATATATATATATATAGATAAATAGATAGATAGATAGATATATGTATATCTATAGATATTGATATATATATAGATATATATGTATATATCTATATCTATAGATATATATATATATAAATATATATAGATAAATATATATATCTATATGTATAGATATAGATATATATATAGATATATATATCTATATATATAGATATATATATATATATATATATATATACACACACACACACACATTGTATATATATATATGTATACAGTATATAATATATACTTATATGAATCCCCTACTGTAGTAACAATTATGGATTGTACAGCTGAGTAGATAGATGATCACTAATGTCATTAATTAACAGACGGAACACTGTATGAACAACATCCTTAGTGAATATATTATCAATTATCGTAGAACAGTGGTCCATTATTCTACCCGTGTTAAATTTCCGACATAGACTCACGCTGTACATTGTATCTATGATGTCATCAATTGTCTTTTGCTTGTTACGTTCAGAAAAATCAAAATTCCTCGCATATTAAATACACTCAACAGAAATATAAACACAACACGCTTTTTTGCTCCCATTTTTGACAAAATGAACATAAAGATTTTAAATGTTATTGTGTCTACAAACCCTGTTTCCGTATGAGTTGGGAAATTGTGTTAGAGGTAAATAAAAACAGAATACAATGATTTGCAAATCCTTTTCAACCCAAATTTAATTGAATGCACTACAAAAACAAGATATTTGATGTTCAAACTCATAAACTTTATTATTTTTTTGCAAATAGTAATTAACTTATAATTTCATGGTAGCAACACGTGCCAAAGTAGTTGGGAAAGGGCACGTTCACCACTGTGTTACATCACTTTTTCTTTTCACAACACTCAATAAATGTTTGGGAACTGAGGAAACTAATTGTTTAAGCTTTGAAAGTGGAATTCTTTCCCATTCTTGTTTTATGTAGAGCTTCAGTCGTTCAACAGTCCGGGGTCTCCGCTGTCGTATTTTACGCTTCATAATGCACCACACATTTTGGATGGGGAACAGGTCTGGACTGCAGGCGGGCCAGGAAAGTACCCGCACACTTTTTTTTACAAAGCCACGCGGTTGTAACACGTGCTGAATGTGACTTGGCATTGTCTAGCTGAAATAAACATATGTTGTTCCAAAACGTGTATGTACTGTACCTTTCAGCATTTCCATATGAGTTGGGAAATTGTTTTAGATGTAAATATAAACGGAATGCAATGATTTGAAAATAATTTTCAACCCATATTCAGTTGAATATGCTACAAAGACAACATATTTGATGTTCAAACTGATAAACTTTTTTTTTTGCAAATAATCATCAACTTTAGAATTTGATGCCTACAATATGTGACAAATAGGTTGGGAAAGGTGGCAATAAATACTGATAAAGTTGAGGAATTCTCATCAAACACTTATTTGGAACATCCCACAGGTGTGCAGGCTAATTGGGAACAGGTGGGTGCCATGATTGGGTATAAAAACAGCTTCCCAAAAAATGCTCAGTCTTTCACAAGAAAGGATGGGGCGAGGTACACCGCTTTGTCCACAACTGTGTGAGCAAATAGTCAAACAGTTTAAGAACAACGTTTGTCAAAGTGCAATTGCAAGAAATTTAGGGATTTCAACATCTACGGTCCATATTATCATCAAAAGGTTCAGAGAATCTGGAGAAATCACTCCACGTAAGCGGCATGGCCAGAAACCAACATTGAATGACCATGACCTTCGATCCCTCAGACGGCACTGTATCAAAAACCGACATCAATCTATAAAGGATATCACCACATGCGCTCAGGAACACTTCAGAAAACCACTGTTACTAAATACAGTCCATCGCTACATCTGTAAGTGCAAGTTAAAGCTCTACTATGCAAAGCGAAAGCCATTTATCAACAACATCCAGAAACGCCGCCAGCGTCTCTGGGCCCAAGATCATCTAAGATGAACTGATGCAAAGTGGAAAAGTGTTCTGTGGTCTGATGAGTCCACATTTCAAATTGTTTTTGTAACTATTCGACATTGTGTCATCCGGACCAAAGGGGAAGCGAACCATCCAGACTGTCATTGACGCAAAGTTCAAAAGCCAGCATCTGTGATGGTTTGGGGGTGCATTAGTGCCCAAGGCATGGGTAACTTACACAAGGTACATACAGGTTTTGGAACAACATATGCTGCCATTTAAGCGCCGTCTTTTTCATGGACCCCCCTGCTTATTTCAGCAAGACAATGCCAAGACACATTCAGCACGTGTTACAACAGCATGGCTTCGTACTTTCCTGGCCCGCCTGCAGTCCAGACCATTATCCCATCGAAAATGTGTGGTGCATTATGAAGCGTAAAATACGACAGCGGAGACCCCGGACTTTTGAACGACTGAAGCTCTACATAAAACAAGAATGGGAAAGAATTCCACTTTCAAAGCTTCAAAAATTAGTTTCCTCAGTCCCCAAACGGTTATTGAGAGTTGTTAAAGAAAAGGTGATATAACACAGTGGTGAACATGCCCTTTCCCAACTACTTTGGCAGGTGTTGCAGCCATGAATTTCCAAGTTAATTATTATTTGCAAAAAACATTTAAAGTTTATAAGTTGGAACATCAAATATCTTGTCTTTGTGGTGCATTCAATTGAATATGGGTTGAAAATGATTTGCAAATCATTGTATTCCATTTATATTTTTATCTAACACAATTTCCCAACTCATATGGAAACGGGGTTTGTAAGATGCTGACCAGACAACATGATTATTGCCTTGCGTTGGTCATCACAAATGGCCAATTAAAATGTATAGTTTTACTGTGTAATTAATTGATTTTGGCTTCTTCCGATTCTTTGTTTAAAAATGTATGTAAATGTTGCAGTTAACTCTCCAAGTGTCCTGAGATTCAACCT
Organism: Nerophis ophidion; assembly: GCF_033978795.1. Taxonomy (NCBI): domain Eukaryota; kingdom Metazoa; phylum Chordata; class Actinopteri; order Syngnathiformes; family Syngnathidae; genus Nerophis; species Nerophis ophidion. The sequence goes on from NC_084622.1 coordinate 30,832,123, forward strand.
GGTTCCTTAAGTCCTATGCTTTGTTTGAGTTGTACTTTGACAGATGCACATTCATTTGATTTTCAGCTTTCTTTCCTGTTTCAGCAGTGCCATTCTGTATTTCATACAGGAGAAACCTGATCAAGATCACAGGTGTGGTGCGGTACTTTCTTCTGTGCAGTGGAATTGACATCCACTTCCACTTCCTTCGATTGCAGACAGTTGGCCACCTGTTGCTGTTTATCTTACATCATTTGTGTGTGTGCTATCTTGTCGACACTTCATTCGCTCTATGATCTGTTCCTTTCCATTCTCAATCTTGAGAGTTTGACGCAGTCAAGTGTCTTCCTTTTTCGGATCCTTCATGACAGCATGGATTATGTTGTTGTCATTTCTCAGACCATATAAGATACTCTGGGGATTGTTGGGTTCCTTTTGTTGCTCCTCGGTGGTCTTTTTTTAAATCCTCAAAAGGCTTCTTTTGCTTTTCAATAAGAATTGATTTCAATATCTGAGAGTAGATTTGTCTTTTGGTTTGAATTGATCTTACTACAATACCTTTTAGTTTTCCATGATTTAGTGACATGTTATTTATTATCTCTTTACTTGAGTCAACAATCTCCATCTGTGGTACTGCAATACCTCAAATAATCATTCATCTTTTTTGACACCTCATGGTGAGAATCGGCAAATCGCATCCACCATTACGTCTCAGAAGACGCTATACAATTTAATTCCTTCCATAGAATTCGCAATTTTTATTGCCATTTGCGTTTCTCTGTTTCCAGAAAGTTGTGTAGTTTTCCGGCGGGGCATTGCTTTAAAGTTTGTTTGTTAGCAATGATTTTAGGTTTGACTATTACGGTTCAAACACCTGCCGCCTGTCACTCTGCTGTGCGCTCCGCTAGGGCGCCTCGGGACACATCCAACGGTGTTTCTCTCCTGCAGTGGCTGCGCCTCTGCTTCTGGCTGAACTCACTCAACAATCAAAAAACCTGTCGCTGATGAGATCTTCCCTGCCTTCTTAAGCCGGAGTGTACTGCGTTCCAGTGCCAAAACGTAGCTACTTGTACCAGTACAGTAAGCCTTTCGCGTCTCTAACTTCCTTGCCTATGTGTTTCCCCTTCATTGTGCTCATTGTGTCTTGTCTTGTGTCGTCATCCAGAAGCTCTTCGTCATTCCCTGGTTTCGAGTTTTGTGTCTCATCTCCCCGGATCCCATCTGGACTTCCTGCTGCCTTCCCAGATCTCTACCTCACGCCTGCCCCCGGACAACGACGCCTAGCTCCAGCCCCTGACCACCTGCCTGTCCCCGAACCTCTGAACCTGCCTTGCCCTTTATGGACTTCCACACCGATCTCAACACGCACCTTCAAAACCACCCGGTAACACTCTACATATAATCTCTTCACATAGTCACACCATATATATTTGGATTAGTCACACACTTGATTCTTGCATATTAATAAACACGCTGCAAGCTAAACGACGTCCCTGCCTCTGTGCCGTCTCCTTCTCCACTGTACCGTTACATTGACTTTCTGGCGGCAATCATTTGTCTTTCATACCTCATGCCCGACACCGTTCAAGCCAATGGTTTTTGTAGTCGAGATTTGGGGTCAGGAAATATCCGAAATAGTGAAAAACTCAATTAGCAAATGCGGAGGTTCAGGCAGTAAACATTCATTGCTTTCAGCAGACAGCCTGTAAGAGTTTAAATACAGTTTTAATACATTCTCAAACTGTCTATTTTTTGTATCTCTTGCTCGTGTTTTTTTCTATTTACATTTTGTTGCTCCAATTATAATCTGGCTGCATCCACTACTGCAAAATGCCAATGCCTGTAATTGTCCCGCAGTCAGTGGTGTGCCAACAAGGCCTCCTCTGCTGGCCTAACATAACCAGAAATAATGATCATAATTAAAAATAAAAGTGTTTTTTTATTTACTCCCCCTAAATATCTAAATTTTGTCATATTTTCTCTTCATATCATATTACACTCCTTCCAGCGCTGTTTTTATTTTATAGAGTTTTTATCCAATCAGAATCCAGCAAGCTTTTGTTGCCATGCTGTACCAAATCTGCCCGGGGCCTTCAGAATCAACAATGCGGGTGTCTGTGAACTGTCAATGAATGGGCACAAACATTTGACAGAGAGTTGCGATAGCCAATCAGATCACGAGTTTTTGCCAGAAGGCCTTCTAGCTGGCCTAAGGCAGATATATATTGTGATGTTATGAGCTACGTAACATAAGAACTCCATTACCCAGCATTTCACAGTAGTGAAGAGCATGCACAGTAGCCCCATTTAGCAGCTGGATGATTTTGATGAGCACTTTGAGTAAACTTTAAGAACTCAGCCAACACGCCTTGTCTGCATCTTTTATGATTAGACAAGAATACACATATATTTGCAAGGTCATTTTCAAGAAGGATATTTAAAGAGAAACCACTTCTCGTGAGACCATGTCGGCCAACCCCAAAATCTCTAATGGGCTCTACAAATTGTAAGTTTAAATATTGTATTACTTTATTTTTTCATGTTTAATATGTTTTTTGCAATTTTAATTGTGACAGTACCACATAAGATATGTTTTAATTGATCCAATGCCCAGTAGTGCGTAAATGTGTTTCTGTATAGTATTTCTCCAGCAACAGTCATGTGGTGATACAGATGATGGTATTTTGAGAGATAATTATTTAAGTCGGACATCACTGAAGGCCCAGGTGGGAAACACACGGCCCGCCACTGCCCGCTGTGTTCAGATTTGGTTCAGAAGTAGTGTATATCTGAAACATTAAACCAGGGGTGGGTAGTAACGCGTTACATTTACTCTGTTACATCTACTTGAGTAACTTTTGGGATGAATTGTACTTCTAAGAGTAGTTTTAATGCAACATACTTTTACTTTTACTTGAGTATTTTTATAGAGAAGAAACGCTACTTTTACTCCGCTCCATTTATCTACACTCAGCTTGCTACTCGCTACCGGTTTTTATCGATCTGTTAATGCACGCTTTGTTTTGTTTTATCAGACAGACCTTCAAAGTAGGATCTATCAGATGCCTGCGTTTCACCAATTAAATACAATCACTGGTGACGTTTGACTCTGGTTTTCACCAATCAAATGCAGTCACTGGTGACGTTTGACTCTGTTTCACCAATCAAACAGAGCCAGGCGGTCACATGATTAACTGCACACTTTTTTTTTTATAAACCTTTATTTATAAATTTCAACATTTATAAAAAGCAATGAAAATAATGATGCTGTGTTCAAAATTTAAGTTATTTACTGAGATAATTTGAATAACTTACATTTTGAACACAGCATCATTATTTTCACAGCTTTTTGGTTGTTAGAGGCAGAGTGTTTTAATGTAGAGTTCTAAATCTTTTTAAAGGCACAAAAAACAGGTCGGGTATTGAGAAACGTACGTTTATGACTATAAAACGTAGCCAATAGTATAATGAAGTGGCAAAGGAAAAATTAATTTATCAATTTTTTTTCAATACAATACCAAATATATATTATTTAATATATATTATTGTTTTAGTTGCTTAAGAGATATTCCTGGCTCTGAATTTGTTCATTGCTATTTTTATGTTTTTGTGCATTACTTGTTGCCGTCATCATTAAACGAACAGGTTCCACATCAGTTACTCAGTACTTGCGTAGTTTTTTCACAACATACTTTTTACTTTTACTCAAGTAAATATTTGGGTGACTACTCCTTACTTTTACTTGAGTAATAAATCTCCAAAGTAACAGTATTCTTACTTGAGTACAATTTTTGGCTACTCTACCATCCTCTGCATAAAACCAGTAACAAATTTGGCAATGCCATGGTTTGAATTACGTGGGAACCGACCTGAGATATGCTCCCATAAGTGGGTGCCTGAGCAACATAATCATTTCACTGATTGGTTGCACTTTGATACGCAAACCCCCCACTGAGGGATTAACAGCCATATGTGTTCAAATTCTACTATACAATTTTAACAAAATGTAGAGAATGGAGGCAACTGTTGAAAAGAAATGCTTGTTTTCTACAACTCTGTTTGAATATCTGCCAGATGATGCTTATCTGTACTTTCTCATGTTACTTGCTTTGCTAAGCACAAGATGGAAATTAGGCACAGACCTGTTTCCTGGCTGAGAGAGCACTCCTTGGACAGCGTGGGCGAGCTCTTGTTCCGACTTCTGTGCCTTCTCGGCAACTTTGACGCAATGTAGTACAGGTGTCAGGTTGGTTTGGCAGAGGCCTGGAGGAACACGTGAACATTTTAGAGCACTTTTCCATGATAATGATGAACATCTAAATGTGTCTTTTTTTTTTCGTTAATGGGCCTCTCTAGCTGACAACATTGGCACTTATTTCATAGTTCTGGATATAAAAATGATGACTGCAGGTAAGGTAGGTAGTGACTTCAGCGGGCTAATATCCACAGCATGAACTATGGATATTATGAACATGTTCGGCGGATAGAGGATGGACATTATGTATGGACAACTGGCTGCTGGTTCCAGACGTGTTGGTCACCCCTCCCTCCGGTTCAAGGACGCATCCAAGAGAGATCTAAAGGCGTGTACTATTCCTCTAGACAGCTGGGAGTTACAGGCGAAATGTCTGGCGTCAAGCGATTAGACGGGGTATTGTAGAGGCTGATTTGAGGAGAGGCCAGCTCGCAGAGGAGAAGAGAGACAGGAGGAAACGTACTGCAATTACCATTTCACAGCAGGTCTCTCTGCATCTTTGCACTAAGTGCAACAGCCTGCATACATTTGCAAATGATGGGAATATGAGGAAACTTTGGATCTCTCCAGTCAAAATGGGACCGACAAAAAGTGAAAAGAGTGTGGTTCATTTGAATGATTTTGACTTTGAAAAAGAAGGGTTTGAATGAAAAAAATGAATTAGACTCAAACCAAATGCAAGCCTGAAAAATCAGGAGCACCTTTGAGGGGCACAAGACTGAATAGGAACCTGCGGAAAAACAGAGAAATAAAAACAGACCTGGCAATCAAAAACAAAAGAAAAAGACGTAAGTCGCTATTATTCTATTTTGTCTTTCTCCGCATGGGGAAATGCTGAAAAGTCATGAGGGAACACAAGCTATGGAAGAGGAGATGGAAGAGCTGAAAAGTCCAGAAATGGCAGGTATTTCATATATCCCTTTTGCCCGTAATGTTTACCACATCCGTCTTGATGTAACCATACACCAGGGTGATATAACAGCCATTTAAGTCATCAAAATAATAGTTTTACATGCCTTTATCCCATACTTGTCAACCTTGACACCTCCAATTTCAGGGGATGGGGGAAGGGGGTGTTTAAGGCGGAGGAGTATATATATAGCTATACATCCATTCATTTACTACCGCTTATAGCTAAAATTCACTGCCATATTAAGTATTTCTTATATATATATATATATATATATATATATATATATATGTATTTCTTCACTGAAATTAAAGTATTTATTATATATATATATATATATATATATATATATATATATATGTATGTATACATATATATATATATATGTATATATATATATGTATGTATACACACACATATATATATATATATATATATATATATATATATATATATATATATATATATATATATATATATATATATATGTATATATATATACACATATATATATATATAAAACCCCATTTCCATATGAGTTGGGAAATTGTGTTGGATGTAAATATAAACGGTATACAATGATTTGCTAATCCTTTTCAAGCCATATTCAATTGAATGCACTACAAAGACAAGATATTTGATGTTCAAACTCATATACTTTTTTTTTTGCAAATAATAATTAACTTAGAATTTCATTACTGCAACACGTGCCAAAGTAGTTGGGAAAGGGCATGTTTACCACTGTGTTACATCACCTTTTCTTTTAACAACACTCAATAAACGTTTGGGAACTGAGGAAACTAATTAAATGGGTTGTAGTTGTATAGCGCTTTTCTACCTTCAAGGTACTCAAAGCGCTTTGACACTACTTCCACATTTACCCATTCACACACACATTCACACACTGATGGGGGGAGCTGCCATGCAAGACGCTAACCCATGAGGAGCAAGGGTGATGTTCTGAAGGTTTGCATGTTTGTGTAATTGTTCCTTCAAGTTCTACAGTTAGGCAATAATTTATGTCATGGGATTATTGTTATTATTATTTTTATTTATTTATATTTAATTTGTGTCATATGGGAAAGCTGAAATGTGTATATTTAAGTTGTTTAACAGTTGCTATGGCTTCAGTTGCCACGGTTACGGGCAGTTCCGTTTCCGCCGACTGGTAAAAAATACTGTTAAAAGAGCTCCGGCACTAACAGGCAGTGCAGCGTCGGTAGTACTACATGGAAGACAGTTTACCACGATTGCAGATCGAAGAAAGAACCACAGTAAGATTATTATTACAGAGTGTTGTAAGTGACCGTGTATCAGTTGCACTAGTATTGAAGTATAGGACGTTTGGGCGCTTCACGTTGCCAGTATACGTGAAGTGCATGCTAACCAGAGGTGGGTAGAGTAGCCAGAAATTGTACTAAAGTAAGAGTACTGTTACTTTAGAGATGTATTACTCAAGTAAAAGTAAGGAGTAGTCATCCAAATATTTATTTAAGTAAAAGTAAAAAGTATGTTGTGAAAAAACTACTCAAGTACTGAGTAACTGATGAGTAACCTGATTACGGCAACAAATAATGCACAAAAACATAAAAAATAGCAATAAGCAAATTCAGGGCCAGGAATATCTCTTAAGCAACTAAAACAATAATATATATTAAATAATAGTACATTAAAATAAAATTAAAAAAAAATGGCACATTGAGCCACAATAACAGCACCATAGCCTCAGTAGGCATTCATTGATTTGATTGATTGATTGATTGATTGATTAAAACTTTTATTAGTAGATTGTACAGTACAGTACATATTACATACAATTGACCACTAAATGGTAACACCCCAATAAGTTTTTCAATGTTTATCAATTACTTAATAAATGACCAAGTCGAGGTGATCTACCTCATTTATACATATACATACACACACATATCATTTATACACACACATATTATATATACACACACAAATCATTTATACACACACATATAATGTGTATATATATATATATATATATATATATATATATATATATATACATACATGCATTTATATATACAGTATATAATTTATATTTATTTATTTATCCGTTTTTGTTCACATGTTGAAGGTGTTTTAATGAATATACATGCATGTTTAACATATAGATTCCTATCTTTCATGAAGACAAGAATATAAGTTGGTGTATTACCTGATTCTGATGACTTGCATTGATTGGAATCAGACGTCCACGTTTTCAAATGGAGGAGAAAAAAAGTTCCTCTTTTCTGTCTAATACCACATGAAAGTCGTTGGTTTTTGGCATCTTATTTGTCCAGCTTCCATATTCGTTTATATACACTTTACAAGAAATACATTGGCGGCAAACTACGTTGCTTGCTAGCATGTTTGCACTGGCTTTCGGAGACTCTTCTTTTTTTAACGCAGGCGCAATGGAGCGGCGCTTTTATTGTGAAGACAGGATCTGTGCGATTAGTCTTCAGGCTTTTGACGGGAAGTACGGTTGAAATAAAAAGTGTCTTTTTTCCTTTACACTTTTGATTGATTGATTGAAACTTTTATTAGTAGATTGCACAGTACAGTACATATTCCGTACAATTGACCACTAAATGGTAACACCCGAATAAGTTTGTCAACATGTTTAAGTCGGGTTTTACGTATCACGGTCATGTGACCGCCTGGCTCTGTTTGATTGGTCCACCGTCACCAGTGACTGCATGTGATTGGTGAAACGCAGGCATGCGTAGATTCTACTTTGAAGCTCTGTCTTTAACCAAAACAAACATTAATAGATCGATAAAAAAAAGCAGCGATAAATGTAGATAAATGGAACGGAGTAAAAGTAGCGGTTCTTCTCTATAAATATACTCAAGTAAAAGTAAAAATACGTTGCATAAAAACTACTCGTAGAAGTACAATTTATCCCAAAAGTTACTAAAGTAAATGTTACGGAGTAAATGTAGCGCGGTACTACCCACCTCTGATGCTAACCACCAGTAAGCCAACCGCAGCTCGCACTTGTGTTTTTGTGCTGCATCGTGACTTCACGACCGGCAGGTTTAGTCACGTTGGACTTAAGTTTGTTATATAGACCCTCTCCCCGGTGACTGTATAATTTGGAGAGCGAGTGTGGGACAATTTAGAGTTAGTTATGTGCTATTGTTACTAAGTTGCTGCGAGGGACGAGGGCAGCGCGAGGTCGGCGAGTCCATTGCAGGCGCTCACGGACTAGTCGACAGAGAGGTGACCCAGGACGAGGCTGGTTCTCTTCTCGCTCCAGACTGGACCACGTATACACACACATAACACTCCTCTCTACTCATTGTTGTATTTGAAAGTGCAATGCTTTGCAGCCAGTAGCAAAGCCTTTGAAGGAACATAGGTATGGGCATCATCTGTGACATTTAATTTGCAAGAAAGGAGTGAGTTTAGGGGTGAATTGTCTATCCTTGTTCTATTCTCTGTCACTATCGTTTTTTGGACATTACTACTTGCCGTGGTTTTGAAGCAATGCATGATGGGATTCCGGATGTTCTGTGTTAGTGTATTAACGTGCCGGTTGGAATAAACACACGCTGAGAACTAGCTCCGTGGCTGCCTACTTTATGGGTTATAGATAAACCTATGGCTAACTGCCATTTCTTTTCTTTTTCTCCTAAGCCCCCCCTCTCCACAACGGGGTCCGGTCTGGTAGCCATGGATGAAGTACTGGCTTTCCAGAGTCGGGACCCAGGATGGACCGCTCGTCCAGAATCGGGACCTAGGTGGATGGACCGCTCGCCTGTGTATCGGTTGGGGACATCTCTGCGTTGCTGATCCGCCTCCGCTTGGGATGGTTTCCTGTTGGCTCCGCTTTGGATGGGACTCTCGCTACTATATTGGATCCACTTTGGGCTTGATTCTCATGGTTATGTTAGATCAGGGGTAGGGAACCTATGGCTCTCGATTCAAATGTGGCTCTTTTGAAGACTGCATCTGGCTCTCAGATAAATCTTAGCTGACATTGCTTAACACAATAAGTAATTAATAATTCCGTTGGTAATCACAGTTTTGATTGATTGATTGAAACTTTTATTAGTAGATTGCACAGTACAGTACATATTCCGTACAATTGACCACTAAATGGTAACACCCAAATAAGTTTTTCAACTTGTTTAAGTTGGGGTCCACGTAAATCAATTCATGGTACGTTAAAAACAACGTTGAAAATATAAAACATTCTCATGGATTTTGATCTATTCATTCGTTTTCTACCCCACCAGTTCAAGAAGTCGCATTAAGAAGTATTTTATTTATAATTGGTTGGCTTCAGAATAACAATGTTATTAAAAAGAATAAGAGACTTATTATACTCTAAAACTGTTGGTCTTACTTAAAAATGCACGCATTTAGTTATATTCAGTGTTAAAAAATATTATATGGCTCTCACAGAAATACATTTTAAAATATTTGGCTTTCATGGCTCTCTCAGCATAAAAGGTTCCCGACCCCTGCGTTAGATCCACTATGGATTGGACTTTCACAATATCATGTCAGATCCGCTCGACATCCATTGCTTTCGGCCCACATATTCGGTCCTCTCCATAGTTTCTCATAGTCATCATCGTCGACGTCCCACTGGGGTGAGTTTTTCCTTGCCCTTATGTGGGCCCGACCGAGGATGTCGATGTGGTTTCAGCAACCCTTTGAGGCACTTGTGATTTAGGGCTATATAAATAAACATTAGGGCTATATAAATAAACATTGATTGATTGATTGATTCACCACAACCGTTGTGGTGAAGAAGGAGCTGAGCCGGAAGGCAAAGCTCTCAATTTACCGGTCGATCTACGTTCCCATCCTCACCTATGGTCATGAGCTGTGGGTCGTGACCGAAAGGATAAGATCACGGGTACAAGCGGCCGAAATGAGTTTCCTCCGCCGTGTGGCGGGGCTCTCCCTTAGAGATAGGGTGAGAAGCTCTGCCATCCGGGAGGGACTCAAAGTAAAGCCGCTGCTCCATCACATCGAGAGGAGCCAGATGAGGTGGTTCGGGCATCTGGTCAGGATGCCACCCGAATGCCTCCCTAGGGAGGTGTTTAGGGCACGTCCAACCGGTAGGAGGCCACGGGGAAGACCCGGGACACGTTGGGAAGACTATGTCTCCCGGCTGGTCTGGGAACGCCTCGGGATCCCCCGGGAAGAGCTAGACGAAGTGGCTGGGGAGAGGGAAGTCTGGGTTTCCCTGCTTAGGCTGTTGCCCCCGCGACCCGACCTCGGATAAGCGGAAGATGATGGATGGATGATTGATTGATAACAGAAACATATATAATAGTCTCCTTCTTGTTGTGTGTGCAGTTGCGCACTCTCCAAAAGCCGTAGATGTTATAACGTGACTGGGCCGGCACGCTGTTTATATGGAGGAAAAGTGGACGTGACGACAGGCTGTCCTCACTCAGGTCCGGCTGGAAATTGGGAGAAATTAGGGAGAATGGGATTTTCGGGAGAGGCACTGAAATTCGGGAGTCTCCCGGAAAATTCGAGAGGGTTGGCAAGTATGCTTTATCCACAGTGTCTATGCTGGGGGAAATGGGCTCCAGTTCTGTAGATGATGTCACACAAAGAGGGGGATGGTAAGCAGTAGGGGTGTGGGGAAACATCGATTCGAATACGAATCACGATTCTCACGTTTGTGCTATTCAGAATCGATTCTCTTTTTTTTTATTTATCAATTTTTTATTTTTTTAATCAATCCAACAAACCACTACACAGCAATACCATAACAATGCAATCCAATTCCAAAACCAAACAACAGCAACACTCAGAACTGCAATAATCAGAGCAATTGAGGGGAGACACAAACACGACACAGAACAAACCAAAAGTAGTGAAACAAAAATGAATATTATCAACAACAGTATCAATATTAGTTATACTGTCAGCATATCAGTGATTAAAAATACCTCATTGACATTATCATTAGACATTTATAAAAATAAAAAAAAGAACAATAGAGTCACAGTGGCTTACACTTGCATCGCATCTCATAAGCTTGACAACACACTGTGTCCAATGTTTTCACAAAGATAAAATAAGTCATATTTTTGGTTTGTTTAATAGTTAAAAAAAATTTACGTAATTGCAATCAGTTGATAAAACATTGTCCTTTACAATTATAAAAGCTTTTTTTTTTTTTAAATCTACTACTCTGCTAGCATGCTGGTGTAGATCCTGCTGAAATCCTATGTATTGAATGAATACAGAATCGTTTTTGAATCGAGAATCGCGTTGAATCGAAAAAAATCGATATATAATGGAATCGCGACCCCAATAATCGATATTGAATCGAATCGGGGGACACCCAAAGATTCGCAGCCCTAGTAAACAGGCCTTCCAAGTTAAGTTAATTTTGTACAGATTACTCAAAAACTAATTGATATCATGGGAAATGACCGCCAGATACATTTTTAAGGGCAAAAAATACACAAAGGAAAGTTGTTACTGAAATTTTGCTAATCTGGACGCAATGGGTCTTTTAAAGGCCTACTGAAAGGAGATTTTCTTATTCAAACGGGGATAGCAGGTCCATTCTATGTGTCATACTTGATCATTTCGCAATATTGCCATATTTTTGCTGAAAGGATTTAGTAGAGAACATCGACGATAAAGTTCGCAACTTTTGGTTGCTAATAAAAAGGCCTTGCCTTTACCGGAAGTAGCAGACGATGACGTCACCGGTGTGAGGGCTCCTCACATCCTCACATTGTTTATAATGGGAGCCACCAACAGCAAGAGCTATTCGGACCGAGAAAACGACAATTTCCCCATTAATTTGAGCGAGGATGAAAGATTCGTGGCTGAGGATATTGATAGTGAAGGACTAGAAAAAATATATATAATTAAAAAAAAAGGCGATTCCATTGGGAGCGATTCAGATGTTTTTAGACACATTTACTAGGATAATTCTGGGAAATCCCTTATCTTTCTATTGTGTTGCTAGTGTTTTAGTGAGTTAAATAGTACCTGATAGTCGGAGGGGTGTGTCCACGGGTGTGTTGACGCCAGTGTCTGAGGGAAGTCACGGCAGCTGCATGGACGGCGCAAGCTCCGCAGAATTCTCCGGTAAGAGGCGACTTTTTACCACAATTTTCTCAACGAAACCTGCCGGTTGACAAGTGGTCGGGATCCATGTTCGCTTGACCGCTCTGATCCATAGTAAAGTTTCACCTCCGGGAATTTTAAACAAGGAAACACCGTGTGTTTGTGTGGCTAAAGGCTAAAGCTTCCCAACTCCATCTTTCTACTTTGACTTCTCCATTATTAATTGAACAAATTGCAAAAGATTCAGCAACACGGATGTCCAGAATACTGTGTAATTGTGCGATGAAAAGAGACGACTTTTAGTCGCTAGTGGTGCTGCGCTATGTCTCCTCCAACTCGAGACGTCACGCGTTATCATACGCGTCATCATACGCGTCATCATTCCGCGACGTTTTCAACAAGAAACTCCGCGGGAAATTTAAAAAATTGTAATTTAGTCAACTAAAAAGGCCGTATTGGCATATGTTGCAATGTTAATATTTCATCACTGATATATAAACTATCAGACTGTGTGGTGGGTAGTAGTGGGTTTCAGTAGGCCTTTAAGGTTTTAATTCATACACATTATACGAGCTACAAAAAAGAATGTTGACGTGGTGAAGAGTCAAGCATGATTTTATCCACGGAATTATATGAAGATATCTTTGGGCTAAAACAGGATCCATCCATCCATTTTCTACCGCTTGTCCCTCTCAGGGTCATTGGTCTTAAATCACCAGAAAACATTCGTACTGTCTTAAGAGACCAATTTGCCATAAGTGCTATACTTTTGTTTATATGTTATTTCCCTTGACAGGTGGCGACTTGTCCAGGGTGTACGCCGCCTTCCACCCCAATGCAGCTGGGATAGGTTGCAGCACCCCCACAACCCTGAATGGGACAAGCGGTAGAAAACGGATGCATGGATGGATGGAGGTTACTACACATGCAGTATATTAGCCAGGGTTGTCCTCTTCTTTGGCATGAAAAAGCAGCATGTGGTCTGACATTCAGCTAATTCTATTGGTCAAGAACAATGTTGGGAGAGTTCAAGCGCAAAAACTCACAGACGCCATTTTGCAGATGTTGAACAGTGAGAGCCACAGTGTTCTCTCCTAGGAGGTGGAAGCAAGTATTCCACACAAGCAGTTTGTCTTTCACATTGCACTAAGACTACATGTTATTACATGTGTATACTACACATTCTAACACTGCTATTGGTATCAGATCAATACTCTCTCTCTCTCTCTCTCTCTCTCTCTCTCTCTCTCTCTCTTTCTCTGTCTGTCTGTCTCTCTCTCTCCCTCTCTCTCTCTCTGTTTCTGTCTCCGTGTCCCTGTCTTTCTGTCTCTCTCTGTTTCTCTCTATCTGTCTCTCGCTGTCTTTATCTCTCTGTGTCTGTCTGTCTTTTTCTCTCTTTCTCTGTCTCTGTCTTTCTATCTGTCTATCTGTCTCTCTCTCTCTCCCTCTCTCTCTCTCTCTTTCTGTCTGTCCGTCTCTCTCTCTCATTTCTTCATTTCTCTCTCTCTGTCTTTATATCTATGTGTCTGTCTGTCTTTCTGTCTGTCTATCTCTCGCTCTCTGTTTCTCTCACTCTCTCTCTCTGTCTATCTCTCGCTCTGTCTTTCTCTGTCTCTCTCTGTCTCTCTCTCCCTCTCTGTCTCTCTCTGTCTTTATCTCTCTGTGTCTGTCTGTCTTTCTCTCTCTCTCTCTCTTTCTGTTTCTTCCTCCATGTCTCTCTTTCTGTTTCTTTCTCCCTGTCTCTCTCTCGTCTGTCTGTCTGTCTCTCTCTCTCTGGCTGTCTCTGTCTTTATCTGTCTGTGTCTGTCTATCTTTCTCTCTGTCTATCTCTTTCTCTCTCTATCTCTCTGTTCCTCTCACTGTGTCTTTCTCTCTGTCTCTGTCTCTCTCTGTCTCTGTCTCTCTCTCTCTCTGTCTTTCTTTCTGTCTGTCTTTCTCTCTCTCTCTGCCAGTCTCTCTCTTCTCTGTCTTTCTCTATCTCTCTGTCATTCTCTCTCTCTATCTATCTCTCTCTGTCTCTCTCTCTCTCTTTCTCTCTGTGGCTCTCTCTCTCTCTGAGGTTCTCTCTCTCTGTCTCTTTCTATCATCTCTCTCTCTGTATTTATCTCTCTCTGTCTCTCTTTCTCTGTCTGTCTTTCTCCCTGACTCTCTCTCGCTCTCTCTCTCTCTCCCTCTCTCTCTCTCTCTCTCTCTCTCTCTCTTTCTCTCTGTCTCTGTCTCCGTGTCTCTGTCTTTCTGTCTCTCTCTGTTTCTCTCTATCTGTCTCTCGCTGTCTTTATCTCTCTGTGTCTGTCTGTCTTTCTCTCTCTTTCTCTGTCTCTGTCTTTCTATCTGTCTGTCTCTCTCTATCTCTCTCTTTCTGTCTGTCTGTCTCTCTCTCTCTATTTCTCTCTCTCTGTCTTTATATCTATGTGTCTGTCTGCGTTTCTGTCTGTCTATCTCTCTCTCGCGCTCTGTTTCTCTCACTCTCTCTGTCTATCTCTCGCTCTGTCTTTCTCTCTCTTTCTCTCTGTCTCTCTTTCTGTCTCTCTCTCCCTCTCTGTCTCTCTCTGTCTTTATCTCTCTGTGTCTGTCTGTCTTTCTCTCTCTCTCTCTTTCCATTTCTTTCTCCATGTCTCTCGTTCTGTTTCTTTCTCCCTGTCTCTCTCTCTCTGTCTGTCTCTGTCTTTATCTGTCTGTGTCTGTCTATTTTTCTCTCTGTCTATCTCTTTCTCTCTCTATCTCTCTGTTCCTCTCACTGTCCCTCCCTGTTTTTCTCTCTCTCTTTCTGTCTCTCTCTGTCTTTCTCTATTGCTCTCTCTCTCTCTCTCTCTCTCTGTCTGTCTTTCTCTCAATTCAATTCAATTTCAATTTAATTTAAAAGCGCTTTATTGACATGGGAAACATACGTTTACACTGCCAAAGTCAGCATTAAAACACTCTCTCTTTTGCTCTCTCTGGCTTTCTCTCTCTCTCTTTGTCCCTCTCTCTATCTATTTCTCTATCTGTCTCTCTCTATGTCTGTCTTCCTCTTGCTCTGTCTCTGTCTCTCTCTCTGTGTTTCTCTCTCTCTCTCTTTCTTTCTCTATCTCTTTCTCTCTGTCTTTCTCTCTCTCTCTGTCTTTCTCTCTCTCCCTCAATTCAATCTCAATTTTCTCTCTCTCTCTCTCTCTCTCTCTCTTTCTCTCTCTCTCTCTCTCGCGCGTGCTCTCGCTCTCTCTCTCTATCTATCTGCTCTGGCTGACAGTTGGTATTTATGGCTCTCCGCTGCTCTGTGTCTCTTGTCTGCCAACAGGAATTTGTTAATTTTGCTACTTTTGATTCATTTGACTTTCTTAATGGCACAGACTGTTTCCCTCCGGTGGCATTGTCTTGTGTTTATTCCCCCTGTGCTGTGTAAACAAACACTATTTTTGAAAAGCCCACTCTACCTCTCTGCTCTGAGGTCCAATCTGCTACATAGCGTAACAAATCATATTATTATATAGTTTATGCAAATCTAGGATGTAGGATGTGGATTCCAAAACAGCACGGAGAGGCTACTGTGTTAACTTTTAAAAAGTGTTTGAAAAAAGCTCTTCACTAAAAAACAAAAGGCATGTTGGGGGCTAAAACCAGTACTTGTATTACATTGTGTAACCGGTATAGTTTAGGGTTGTACGGTATACCAGTATTAGTAAAGTACCGTGATTCTAATGAATCATATTCAGTACTATATTGCCTCTGAAAAGTACCGGTATGATGAGCAGAGGAGCATGTTCGGCAGCACACAATCACAGAATACTTACAAGCAGAGGGGGAGAAAAGGGAGAGCGGACGCATTTTGGCTTAAAGGGGAACATTATCACCAGACCAATGTAAGCGTCAATATATACCTTGATGTTGCAGAAAAAAGACCATATGTTTTTTTTAACCAATTTCCGAACTCTAAAAGGGTGAATTTGGTGATTTAAACGCCTTTCAATTGATAGCCTGTCGAGCGATGACCTTTCACCCGTCACGTCACAACATGAAGGAATCCGCCATTTTCTCAATCTTATTACACACACCAAGTCAAATCAGCTCTGTTATTTTCAGTTTTTTCGACTGTTTTCCCGTACCTTGGAGACATCATGCCTTGTCGGTGTGTTGTCGGATGGTGTAACAACACTAACAGAGACAAATTCAAGTTGCACCAGTGGTCAAAAGATGCGAAAGTCCCTCGTTTGTTCTGCACACTTTACCGACGACAGCTATGCTACAACAGAGATGGCACAGAGATGCCAAGAATGTGTGGATATCCTGCGACACTCAAAGCAGATGCATTTCCAACAATAAAGTCAACAAAATCTGCAATATTGGAAAATAGACCACCACTGAATCATCCCGAGTGCGAGCTATTCAGGGACGTTGGCAGTCTCTTCCCGCATTCGAGCGAGGTAAACCCCCTGGATATGTTGGCTAAGACGTGATTAATGCCACTTCTTTTTCTGTCTCATTTTGTCCACCAAACTTATAACGTTGTGCATGAATGCACAAAGGTGAGTTTTGTTGATATTATTGACTTATGTGGAGTGTGCTAATCAGACATATTTGGTCACGGCATGACTGCAAGCTAATCGATGCTAACATGCTATTTAGGCTAGCTGTATGTACATATTGCATCATTATGCCTCATTTGTAGCTATATTTGCATCCAGCCTTTCCCTCCACCCACATTTAATGCCAAACAAACACATACCAATCGTTGGTTAGAAGGCGATCGCCGAATTCGTCCGCGCTTCCTCCTGTGCCGCTGTCTGTCGTGATATGGCTCAATAGCTTCAGTTTCTTCTTCAATTTTGTTTTCGCTACCTGCCTCCATACTCCAACCATCCGTTTCGATACATGCATAATCTGTTGAATCGCTTACGGCACTGAAATCCGAGTCTAAATCCGAGTTAATATCGCTATACCTTTCTGTGCTATCCGCCGTGTTTGTTTCTATGTGGTCACCTTGTGACGTCACAGGATAATGGACGGGTGGATATAACGACGGTTAAAATCAGGCACTTTGAAGCCGTTTTTCGGGATATTGCGTGATGGGTAAAATTTTGAGAAAAACTTCAAAAAATAAAATAAGCCACAGGGAAATGATTTTTATTGGTTTAAACCCTTCAGAAATTGTGATAATGTTCCCCTTTAAGAACTAACGATAAAGGTGAAGTTATAACACTGAAACGCTCACCGGAAAAGGTGCTTTAACACATTGCTAGCTAGCTAGCAGCAAACGTCCATTCGCAGTCGGCAGTGTTTTATCTACTTCTAAATCACTAATCCTCGCCATCCATTGGGGACAAATAAAGTATGTTTCTTACAAGTATCATCCCTGCATGACGAGGAAACCGCCGTCAAAATGTAAACAAACGCCATGGGTGGGTCGACACCTGACATCCACTGTAATGATACTAAGTACTGTATCATATAATTTCAATACTACTATGATTATGTCGATATTTTTGGGCATCACAACATCCTCTTTAGTTTTTTTAAAATGTACATTATGTTTATAAACTCAGGAAATACGTCCCTGGACACATGAGGACTTTGAATATGACTAATGTATGATCCTGTAACAACTTGGTATCGGATTAATACCCAAATTTGTGGTATCATCCAAAACTAATGTAAAGTATCCAAACAACAGAAGAATAAATGATGATTCCATTTTAACAGAAGTGTAGATAGAACATGTTGAAATCGAAAGTAAGCCGATATCAACCGTAAATGAACAAGTAGATTAATAATTAATTTTCTACTACTTGTCCTTAATAATTGTGACAAAATAATAGAATGGAAAATGTTACAATATGTTACTGCATACAGTATGTCAGCAGACTAAATTGGGAGCCTTTGTTTACTTGTTCACTAATAAAAGACAAGTTGTCTTGTATGTTCTTTATTATATTTAGGGACAAACTTGCAATAAGAAACATATGTTTAATGTACCCCAAGATTTTTTGTCAAAATAAAGCCAATAACGCAATTTTTTGTGAACCCCTATATTTTGA
This sequence comes from Nerophis ophidion, assembly GCF_033978795.1. Lineage (NCBI taxonomy): Eukaryota > Metazoa > Chordata > Actinopteri > Syngnathiformes > Syngnathidae > Nerophis > Nerophis ophidion. Next base: position 30,850,352 of record NC_084622.1, read on the forward strand.
AAATAATCGAAAAGTACGGGTACTAAAATATTGGTATCGGGACAACACGAGTATAGTCATTGAATGATGAAACTGTAATTACCCCAGGTAGAGGATCCGTGCTATGAGCCCATACAGCACAATAGCAAGAAGCAAGGGAACGACGTAGAAAATGGCAAAGTCGATGAGGTAGATGGGCAGGTAGAGCTCCCTCTTCACTTTGTACCCGCACTGAACAAGTCCATCCGGGCTCACCTGATGACAAATATAATGGACAAAGAATACACTTTAAGATGCATTTGCTTTGGGGTTTTTTTCCTTGTTTTGTAGACTAATTATGGTACAACTCTCAGAAATGGCAAAAGGCTCTTAAACTGCTTTTAACATTCCCTGATTGTGGAGGCAGCTTTTGTTCAAAAAGGAATCTGTTTAACATTGTATGCCTAGGAAAGGTTACCGTCATTGATTGGAGCACGGCTAAGTATGCTCACAGTAAAGTGCATTTTGAAAACCTAATGTAACCTACTCATCTATTATTTTGTAGTGTTTTAAGACCCAACAATTATCCTTTCCCCTTTCATATTTCCACTGGTATTTAAAGGTCGCTTTTTGTTGTTTGTCTTAGCCAGTTAATAACATGGTGAAATGCATTTCTCTTACCTGAATATCCACAAGGAAAAACCATAATATGCAGTACACACAGGTGAGTATCCAAACCCCAGTAATAATCTTCTTAGCCCTGGACACTGTGCAAACCGTCTGAGCCTTCATTGGATGGCAGATAGCAATGTACCTGCACATGTACGAAAAAAAGGATTACACCTTATATAGACAAAATCATTCATATTCAATAATCTGCTCCTGTTGCTTCTGACTTTTGGGTCACAATTCGCATTTCCACAAATGAAATGCCAGTAATGCATATAAAAGTGTTCTTATTGTGGTGACATTTCGAATCTGTAAACACAAAAGTGTTACTGCTTGTTACTGTCAACCATTGTATAGTACCTAAAATCATATTTTCCAAAGCTGTAATATCCTGGTGAGTTCTCTCAATATTTCCAGGGCCAATTACGAGAATGTATTTATATCTTTGGCTTGTATGCATTTCTAATTCAAGTACCCCCTAATCAGAGCAAAGCATTATTGGTTGAAAAAAATTGATAAAGAAGTAAAATACAGCACTATGTCATCAGTTTCTGATTTATTAAATTGTATAACAGTGCAAAATATTGCTCATTTTGTAGTGGTCTTTCTTGAACTATTTGGAAAAAAAAGATATAAAAGTAACTAAAAACTTGTTGAAAAATAAACAAGTGATTCAATATGAATAAATATTTCTACACATAGAAGTAATCATCAACTTAAAGTGCCCTCTTTGGGGATTGTAATGGAGATCCATCTGGATTCATGAACTTAATTCTAAACATTTTTTCACAAAAAAATCAATCTTTAACATCAATATTTATGGAACATGTCCACAAAGAATCTAGCTGTCAATACTGAATATTGCATTGCTGCGTTTCCTTTCACAGTTTATGAACTTACATTCATATTTTGTTGAAGTATTATTCAATAAATATGTTTATAAAGGATTTTTGAATTGTTGGTATTTTTAGAATATTTTCAAAAAATCTAACGTATCCCCAGGTGTACGCGTACCCCCATTTGAGAACCACTGCTATGGGCCAATTGTACCAGCAATCAGTCTGGCATAGTTCTGCATTTCCTCTCCGTTGGCCCGATTGCAAAAGGTGGGTCAAGGCACGATTGTATGCACATAATTATGTTTGAGTCATAGAATTGCTGTAATGTAAATCGCTGCTATGGCATATTAAAGGGGAACTGCACTTTGGAATTTTGCTGATCGTTCACAATCAATATGAAAGACATGACGATATAAATATTTGATGCTGCAGTTTCATTTTGAAAGTGCAACTAGCATTCTTCCGTCAGCAGCTAGGACGGAGAGTTACCATGCAGCAGGCGATGTGTCGGGAACGTTGTTACAACTTGTTTATAAAGTCTGTAGTTTGTTGACTGAGATGCTAACTCATCCTTTAATTTAACTGTTAACTCTGTTAGTGTTCCAATAACATCAATACTGGCTCAAATGTTGTTGTCATTTAATCGAATTGAAGGCTGGCTGAGTTGTCGGTGTGGCACAAAGATTGTGTGTTATATTTGAGAGGCATCACTCTTCTTTAGTTTTGTTGGCCAAAAAGTTGCACTAAAGCAGTGTTTTTCAACCTTTTTTGAGCCAAGGCACACTTTATTGTTGGAAAAATCCGGAGGCACACCACCAGCATAAGTCATGAAAAAAATGAAACTTAGTTGAAAGTAAAAATTCATTGTCGCCATTGATGGATATGAATTCAAACCAGGGAGGATTTCGGCAGGGTTCTTGAGAGTGCAAGGGAGTTTGCCCAACCAGTCTACATGTGCTTTGTGGACTTGGAGAAGGCATTCGACCGTGTCCCTCGGGAAGTCCTGTGGGGAGTGCTCAGAGAGTATGGGGTACCGGACTGTCTTATTGTGGCGGTCCGCTCCCTGTACGATCAGTGCCAGAGCTTGGTCCGCATTGCCGGCAGTAAGTCGAACACATTTCCAGTGAGGGTTGGACTCCGCCAAGGCTGTCCTTTGTCACCGATTCTGTTCATAACTTTTATGGACAGAATTTCTAGGTGCAGTCAAGGCGTTGAGGGGTTCCGGTTTAGTGACCGCGGGATTAGGTCTCTGCTTTTTGCAGATGATGTGGTGCTGATGGCTTCATCTGACCGGGATCTTCAGCTCTCGCTGGATCGGTTTGCAGCCGAGTGTGAAGCCACCGGAATGAGAATCAGCACCTCCAAGTCCGAGTCCATGGTTCTCGCCCGGAAAAGGGTGGAATGCCATCTCCGGGTTGGGGAAGAGACCCTGCCCCAAGTGGAGGAGTTCAAGTACCTAGGAGTCTTGTTCACGAGTGAGGGAAGAGTGGATCGTGAGATCGACAGGCGGATCGGTGCGGCGTCTTCAGTAATGCGGACGTTGTACCGATCCGTTGTGGTGAAGAAGGAGCTGAGCCGGAAGGCAAAGCTCTCAATTTACCGGTCGATCTACGTTCCCATCCTCACCTATGGTCATGAGCTTTGGGTCATGACCGAAAGGATGAGATCACGGGTACAAGCGGCCGAAATGAGTTTCCTCCGCCGTGTGGCGGGGCTCTCCCTTAGAGATAGGGTGAGAAGCTCTGCCATCCGGGAGGAACTCAAAGTAAAGCCGCTGCTCCTCCACATCGAGAGGAACCAGATGAGGTGGTTCGGGCATCTGGTCAGGATGCCACCCGAACGCCTCCCTAGGGAGGTGTTTAGGGCACGTCCAACCGGTAGGAGGCCACGGGGAAGACCCAGGACACGTTGGGAAGACTATGTCTCCCGGCTGGCCTGGGAACGCCTCGGGATCCCCCGGGAAGAGCTAGACGAAGTGGCTGGGGAGAGGGAAGTCTGGGTTTCCCTGCTTAGGCTGTTGCCCCCGCAACCCGACCTCGGATAAGCGGAAGAAGATGGATGGATGGAATTCAAACCATAACCTAGCATGCATCACTTTACCTCTTGTCTCAAAGTAGGTGTACTGTCACATCACGCCGTGACTTATTTTGAGTTTTTTGCTGTTTTCCTGTGTGTAGTGTTTTAGTTCTTCTATTTTGGTGGCTTTTTCTCTATTTTTGGTATTTTCCTGTAGCAGTTTCATGTCTTCCTTTGAGCGATATTTCCCGCATCTACTTTGTTTTAGCAATCAATGTCATGCAATCAATGGCATGTTCAGATGTACTTTGTGGATGCCGTCTTTGCTCCACAGTAAGTCTTTGCTGTCGTCCGGCATTCTGTTTTTGTTTACTTTGTAGCTAGTTCAGTTTTAGTTTCGTTGTGCATTACTTTCCCTAAGCTTCAATGCCTTTTCTTAGGGGCACTCACCTTTTGTTTATTTTTGGTTTAAGCGTTAGATACCTTTTTTACCTTCACACTGCCTCCCGCTGTTTCCAACATCTACAAAGCTAATAACTACCGGCTGCCACCTACTGATATGGAAAAATATTACTTGGTTACTCTGCCGAGCTCTAGACAGCACCGACACTTAACAACAACATAACATTTGCAGACTATAATAACTGGTTTGCAAAAGATATCTTTAACCCAAATAGGTGAAACTTGATAATCTTCCACGGCACACCAGAATGTATCTCACGGCACACTAGTGTGCCGCGGCACAGTGGTTGAAAAACACTGCACTAAAGTACATGCTTGTTTAAGAACAAAGCTTGTTTATTTGACTTTATCGTCACTAGCCAAACTGCTTTGTGTTTTGTATAAAAGTAAACACCATGTTTTTTTTTTACATTACTTGTTTTTTTTCATTCCACAAAGTAATTACTTTAATAACAATTCATGTGACATTGCATTTTGTTCATGTTTTATTGTGTATAATTAATATATATACGACCGATTTCTGCTCAAACTTTCAATGTATGTGTTCCGACACAGCATGTACATGCACACACATCCATCCATCCATCCATTTTCTACCGCTTAGTACATGTAAATGTGTGTACATAACTTAAAAAATACCTCTCTATAAAAAAGTGAAAATAGAGATAAAGGCATCATGTAATAAAAAAATCAGACACGCTGATACTATTAATGAACAAAAACACAAATATTTTTCTTTAAATACAGTATATAGTCTCGAGCATTAGATATTAGAAATTACATGATGGCGTGGCGTTCACACCCCAACACTGTTTTACCAAACATAATGAATCATCATGATTAATAATCGGGATTTCAAAATTGATAAAAAAAATAATATTAACTATTATTTTGCCCATAATCGTGCAGTCCTAGGTGTAAGACTAGACTTCATATATAAACACTATTTATATCCATATAGACAAAAAGTGCAGTTACGTCGTATGTTAAAAAAGGGTGCAGACATGGGAAATTTTCACATTTATTTGTATTTAATTATAGTAATTTTTTGTTTCTGCCATATTACTTTGGTTATAATGCTTGTGTTGCTTTCAAAGGCACATTGAAGTTTCGACTTGAGGTACATATATACATTTTGAATGTGTTGTTTGTGTTTTTTTGTAAATAAAACTTGGTTAAAGGCATTCAGTATACCGTATTTTTCGGACTATAAGTCGCAGTTTTTTTCAAAGTTTGGCCGGGAGTGCGACTTATACTCAGGAACGACTTATGTGTGAAAATATTAACACATTACCGTAAAATATCAAATAATATTATTTAGCTAATTCATGTAAGAGACTAAACGTATAAGATTTGATCGGATTTAGCAAATAGGGGTGACAGATTGTTTGGTAAACGTATAGCATGTTCTATATGTTATAGTTATTTGAATGACTTACCATAATATGTTACGTTAACATACCAGGCAACTTCTCAGTTGGTTATTTATGCGTCATATAACGTACACTTATTCAACCTGTTGTTCACTATTCTTTATTTATTTTAAATTGCCTTTCAAATGTCTATTCTTGGTGTTGAGTTTTTTAAAATAAATTTCCCCAAAAAATGCGACTTATACTCCAGTGCGACTTACTGTATATATGTTTTTTTTCCCCTTCTTTATTATGCATTTTCGGCAGGTGCGACTTATACTCCGGAACGACTTATACTCCGAAAAATACGGTAAGTAGTTTTTGAAAATTTTGGGCACATTTAAAATTACCGCGATAATAATGATAACCGTGATAATTTTGGTCACAATAACTGTGATAAGAAATTTCCATTTCGTGAAATCCCTACAATGGACAATTATAACATAATTGTTTCGTCAAATAAATTGATAAAAGCATCCCGACATGACTTTTTTTCTTACATTTTCAATTGTTTAAGACATCGCATAATTAACGTTAATCGGTATAAACAACATGTCCGCAGCAATTTTGGAAGCGTGTGTCAAAGGTTAACCAACAACGAGAACAGCCGAGTTGTTCCAAGATTTTCCGAGAGATACACTGAGTAGCATTAGGGTCTGTAAGGACGTCCGGTGTTTGGTGAATTTAGGTCAAGCAGCTCTCCGAATGTCGATCAGGAACGAATCAAAAAAAGAAAACACGAACAATTAAAGACTGTTGGGGAAAAATGTAGCAAGCTAAACAACTTATTTAGGTAGGTTAATTTCATAGTTAAAATGGAGTACTAAATTAGTCGAATGTTTCCCCTCCAAACTCAGCAGTTGTAGACCTGTCAATGTTGTTTATGTGAACGTTTATTTTGATTCCTGGCTGTCAAAGACCGCGCGTGTAACTCACACGGATTTGTTTACTTTTTTGTAAACGTTGAACATATGTCGCTGATAATGGAATGAAAATTGCATGAAGTTTTATATATTCGTTGCTACACAACTTTGCTAAAATTTACTACTAGTTAGGTCATACACTATATGATACAGTCTGTTTCAATTTATTGACATTTGATTATTTGTAAAACATATACTTGTGTGTGTGTGTGTGTGTGTGTGTGTGTGTGTGTGTGTGTGTGTGTGTGTGTGTGTGTGTGTGTGTGTGTGTGTGTGTGTGTATACATATAGATATATATATATATATTTATTTATTTTAAATTGTAGGAAATGGGGGAAACAACGGGGCACATGCAGATAGGCCGGAGTAATGGGTCACTATGCCCATTTTTTTGTCCATATCGATAAAAATAGTGTTCATATAAAAAGTCTAGTCTTACACCTACAGTAGGACTGCACAATTATGGGCAAAATAATAATTAAGATTATTTTTATCAATATTGAATTTCCGATTATTAATCATGAAAATCTCAGCTACAATCGGGCGGAAGGCAGGGTACTGAGATAGGCGCCAGCGTCCCCCGCGACCCCAAAAAGGGAATAAGCGGTAGAAAATGGATGGATGGATGGATAATCATGAAAATTCATTATGTTTGGTAAAACAGTGTTGGGGTGTGAACGCCACGCCATCATGTAATTTGTAATATCTAATGCTCGAGATTGTATATCTATATATTTACAGACAAATATTTGTGGTTTTGCTCATTAATAGTATCTGCGTGCAGGTAGGACGGAGTAAGGGGTCACTATGCCCATACTCTGTCCTACCTGCACGCAGATACTATTAATGAGATACTATTATATATATATATATATATATATATATATATATATATATATATATACATACATATATATATATAAATATATTTATACACATATACAGTATATATATATATATATATACATATATATACATACATATATATATATATAAATATATATATACACATATACAGTATATATATTTACATATATACATACATACATATATATACTGTATATATAAATATATATATACACATATACAGTATATATATATATATATTTATATATATATATATATATATATATATATATATATATATATACATACATACATACAGTATATATGCTTTGAAGCCCCTGCGTTGAAAAAAAAAAATGTTTGCCTTGGTGCCCTAAAGCATGAGTCCTCCTTTAAGGCAACACTTGCCTTGACCTTAAAAAGTTCAAATTCGAGGTCCGCATATATGATAATAAAGTACATACAGTACTGTTTAGATGCTGCAGTACCCCTTTAAAATCTGAAATGTACCCCAAACAACAACTTATGTTTGCCAAAGTAACTAAGTAAAATATGCTAAGGATATTGTAGTAATTTATGCACAGATGAGCTCTGTCGATATCAAAATATTATCAATATCAAAATTCTTTGAATCCCTTTTTGACATCCAATAATACATTGATTTAATGAATACATACAAACACTTTACTAATATTTATAATGTGCATAAACAAATAATAGTTATTTGTATGTAGCTTCTAAATAAGAAAGAGGTTTTAGCAGGCCAACAACAGTCCTTTACAATCTTATCAATACAATAGAAATGGCCAACTCTTTTATTTTTCAGACAGGATAAAGGTTTAAACAATTTCAAACACATACCCGTATCTTTACAACAACCAAAAATAGAAGTGTTTTTCTTTCAAATAGTAATCAGTTGTAGGGAGAGGAAACCCCAGCAGCGCAGCTTCAAAAAATGTGCACAGAAATCAGTTATTGGCAGGGGCCACCCTGAAAAAATGTAATGCCACCCCTTAATTGTTTTTTTGCAGCCGGGTCTGGCCAAGCATATAGAAAATAAAACTGATAGTGAAGGGTGAAGTGTGGCCTCCCTGTCCTTAGCTTTTTGGAATTGTACAAACTCCAAAACCAGTGAAGTTGGTCCCTTGTGTAAATGGTAAATAAAAACAGAATACAATGATTTGCAAATCTTTTTCAACCTATAGTCAATTGCATAGAATGCAAAGACAAGATATTTAATGTTCGAACTGAGAAACATTGTTGTTGGTTTTTTGCAAATATTAGCTCATTCGGAATCTGATGCCTGCAACATGTTTTAAAAAAGTTGGCACAAGTGTCAAAAAAAGACTGAGAAAGTTGAGTAATGCTCATCACTAAGGGTGTAACGGTACGTGTATTTGTATTGAACCGTTTTGTTACGGGGGTTTCGGTTCGGTTCGGATGTGTACCGAACGACACGGACATATTAAGTAGCGCACCGCATGTTGTGTGGATTGATTTACGTGGACCCCGATTTAAACAAGTTGAAAAACTTATTCGGGTGTTACCATTTAGTGGTCGATTGTATGGAATATGTACTGTACTGTGCAATCTACTAATAAAAGTTTCAATCATTAAAAAAAAAAAAACAACACACGGCATGCTAGCAACAACTGGGCTATGATAGACTGACCACACCTCCTCTTTTCACGGGATATGTCCTCTTTGCGGGGCTGTCCAGGTGGAGTTTCTTAAATGCCTCGAATGTCCGGCATTTTAAGTTAGAGTTGCGTGTATTTTCAACGTACGTTCAGGGTTAAGAAGGGGTTAAAACAAAACAAAAAGTGCTGCACGCAGCAACATTTGTGAGGGAGAGGCATAGACAAAGAAAGCGAGAGAGTTATGATAAACGCCTCGCCAGGTTCTGCTTTTTATCCTTTGATTAATCAGATTTAATTTTTTATTATGTATAGCAAGGGTGTCAAAAGTGTGCCCCAGGGGCCGTTTGCGCCCCACTGCTAATGTTTTAAAGGCCCACGGCACATTCTAAAAATACTATTAAAATAAACAAAAACATAAACAAAAGTGAAATAAAAAAGCTTAAAGGCTAAATGTAATTTAGAAAAAGTTGCAACGTTGACTAATAAAACAAAGCTGTTTTTTTTTTCTTTCAAACTGTCATTGCTCAAAACATAATATTGAATCAAAATCAATGTTATTATGAATTATTGACCTATCCAAGTTTCCCATTACTTCACATCAAATATTCCACTAAGAAAAATATTTTTGGTGGAAGATTTAGCAAATTTGTTAAATAAATACTCAAAAAATTTATATTTTGTGGTTTTCTTACTGTACCGAAAATGAACTGAACCATGACCTCTAAACCGAGGTACGTACAGAAACAAAATTTTTGTGTACCGTTACACTCCTACTCATCATTTATTTGAAAAATCCCACAGGTGAACAGACTAATTGGGAACAGGTGGGTACCATGATTGGGTATAAAATCAGCTTCCATGAAATGCTCAGTCATTCACAAACAAGGACGGGGCGAGGGTTACCACTTTCTGAACAAATGCATGAGCAAATTGTCGAATAGTTTAAGAACAACATTTCTCAATGAGCTATTGTAAGGAATTTAGGGATTAAATCATCTACAATCTGTAATATCATCAAAAGGTTTAAAGAATCTGGAGAAATCACTGCATGTAACCAATTTTCCCTCTAATTTTTCATATGTGTAAGCAAACACCAAAACTCCTTGAGCATTCAGTGCCGCACATGTGAGCGATGGCAGACGTGCACACCGTTATGCGCTTATTTTTTTATTCGACTTTGTGCGCGGCCTAGATTTGCCATGCGCAGAGGACACGTGAGCAGTGTGCAATTGCACAGGCGCGTACCTTAGAGGGAACGTTGCATGTAACATTGAAGGCCCAAAACCTTGGATCCCTCAGGTGGTAATGCATCAAAAACCAACATCAGTGTGTAAAGGATATCACACTATGGGCTCAGGAACACTTGAGAAAACCACTGTAAGTAAATACAGTTTGTTGCTACATCTGTAAGTGCAAGTTAAAACTCTACTATGCAAAGCAAAAGCCATTTATCAACAACACCCAGAAATTCGCTGTGGCCGAGCTCATCGAAGATGGACTGATGCAAAATGGAAAAATGGTCTGACGAGTCTACATTTCAAATTGTTTTTGGAAACTGTGGACATCATGTCCTCCAGAACAAAGAGGAAAAGAACATCCGGATTGCTCTAGGCGCAAAATTTTAAAGCTAGGGACGGCGTGGCGTGGTGGAAGAGTGGCCTTGCGCAACCCGAGGGTCCCTGGTTCAATCCCCACCTAGTACCAACCTCGTCACGTCCGTAGTGTCCTGAGCAAGACACTTTATCCTTTATCCTGATGGGTGGTGGTTGGCGCCTTGCATGGCAGCTCCCTCCATCAGTGTGTGAATGTGTGTGTGAATGGGTAAATGTGGAAGTAATGTCAAAGCGCTTTGAGTACCTTGAAGGTAGAAAAGCGCTATACAAGTACAACCCATTTATCATTTATCTGTGATGGTATGGGGGTGCGTTAGTAGTGCCCAAGGCATGGGTAACTTACACATCTGATAAATGCTTTAAAATGTAAATTATAGGTATCGGTTTCAAAAAGTAAAATGTATGACTTTTTAAAATGCCGCTGTGTGCACGGACGTAGGGAGACGCACAAAGCGCTAATAAAACTTAAAGGCACTGCCCTTGCGTGCCGGCCCAGTCACCTAATATCGACGGTTTTTCACACACACAAGTGAATGCAAGGCATACTTGGTCAACAGCCATACAGGTCACACTGAGGGTGCCCGTATAAACAACTTTAACACTGTTACAAATATGCGCCACACTGTGAACCCACACCAAACAAGAATGACAAGGCACCATTAATTCTGAGAGGTACATACAGGTTTTGGAGCAACCTACGTTGCCATCCAAGCAACGTTATCATGGAAGACACTGCTTATTTCAGCAAGGCAATGCCAAGCCACGTGTTACAACAGTGTGGCTTCGTAATAAAAGAGTGCGGGTACTAGACTGGCCTGCCTGTAGTCCAGAGCTGTCTTCCATTGAAAATGTGTGGCGCATTATGAAGCGTAAAATACGATAGCAGAGACCCCGGACTGTTGAATAACTTATGCCGCACATCAAGCAAGAATGGGAAAGAATTCCACCTGAAAAGCTTCAAAAATTGGTCTCTTCAGTTCCCAAACGTTTACTGAGTGTTGTTGAAAGGAAAAGCCATGTAACACAGTGGTAAAAATGTCCCTGTGCCAATTTGTTTGCAATGTGTTGCTGCCATTAAATTCTAAGTTAATGATTATTTGCAAAAAAATTAATTGTTTCTCAGTTCGAACATTAAATATATTGTCTTTACAGTCTATTCAATTGAATATAAGTTGAAAAGGATTTGCAAATCATTGAATTCTGTTTTTATTTACCATTTACACAACGTGCCAACTTCACTGGTTTTGGGTTTTGTACATCCTTGGCCTAGTGTGAGTCCGCCACAAGTGTTGAGAAAGTGCTTCAATAATGTTTGTCCATCCTCACCTTTCCACAGTGAAGGCGGTGATGGAGCAGGACGACACGTTGATGCCCAGGTATTGCAAGTAGGTGATTCCCAAGCAACCGGCGTGTCCAAACACCCAGGTGCCTGTGAGACTGTCTGAGATGTTGGGAAGTCCCGCTGCGACCAACACTGTAAGGTCAGCTATGGCCAGGCTCACCAGGTAACAGTTTGTAGGTGTCCTCATGTGGCGTGTAGTCAGGACCACGAGAACCACCATGATGTTTCCCACAATGCCAACACCACACACTAGCATTACCAAAAACACAGACACCGTCTTGTACTCCAGGGACTGGAAAATGGCAACAGTGGGGCTGAGGGAAATGTTGGTTGGGATGTCAACTCTTGAGCTCACGTTGTCAGTCATGCCTAATAAATAGCTGTTCTGTTTCGCTCTACAATTGTGAGTTAATCCAAGGCTAGAATCATTTGATTAAAATAAATTAATGAGGGACGTGCTCCTTCCCCTACATCATTAGCTTTCAATCTCAGTTCATGTCAGTTGGTTTACACAAGTTTCGTTCTATTCATTAGAACAAAATTCTTAATCTGCTTTAGCCTGCCATTGTAAGGGAAAAAAATAACAGCCACTGCACTTTTGCATCTCTTTTGCATTTCCTTCTATGTGTTTGCCTCACTCTATTGTTTGAAACTTGAGTGGAAGCAACAGAATAAGAAAATAGTAACAAAGATGACTTTGAAGGTGATTGTCTCTGGATTTCTGAACACCCACATGCTCCTAATCAGCCACCTACAAATAGAGAGAAAACAGAAGAAAAAGGACAAAGGGTCCCGTAAGTATCGTTTGTCACCAGAGGGAACAAAGGTGTTAACAGAATTGACAAACCTCAAAGTGTTGGTTTTAACAGATAAAGATGAATATTTTCAAAGGTGTCAGTTAGAAAGGACCTTGAGATTAAAGTCAGTTATAAATGGTGACAAGAGTTTGAGGTAAATAAACATGTCCATTAGAGATGTCTCCCGTCCAAAGGCAAAACCTAGTAACTCATGTCTAGCTGATTTTGAGAAAACAAAGGAAAACCGATCTATCTTGATGCTGTCTTACAAAGATTTACAAAGTCATCAAACGTATAGATGTTTTCTTGAGCTTTCATTTTCTTGCCGATTGAGCCATGGATTGAATCTGCTCTCATGAACGTGTGCCCTTTCTCCAGATATTTTATAACAATCTCGGGTGGGCCCCATTCTGCGTTTGCACATTGGGCAAGAGCCGTGTACAGCGTCCAGTTTTTTTTTGACCTCCACAGTTATTTGCCCAAAAGAGTATGCAAGGGGAAGAATCAAGAACAATACATTTAATGAAGGTGCTTGCAACGTCCTGGACCAATCTTCTAAATATCCCCTCGGGCCATAATATCTCATAATCAGGTTGACCGTCGGCCCCCATTCGTGCAAATGTCTCATTAAAGACAATAAGGCGACTGACAAAGAAGCTCCGATTGGTCCCTTGAGATACTAGGTTTTTCTGTAGTATCTACGCGGTTATGTGGTAGTTGCTAGGTCCTGCCATGCGCGTAACAGCTTACTTACGGAACAAATTACAATATCGCATACAATAATGTAAAGCGTATCACCTAGGAACTCCAAAAATATTATCAGCTCAGTTTTGACCAAAATTGAGTTACTGGGTTTTGCCTTTGGACGGGAGATGTCCGATAATATCGGACTGCTGATATTACCAGCCGATAAATGCTTTAAAATGTAAATTCTAGGTATCGGTTTCAAAAAGTAAAATGTATGACTTTTTAAAACGCCGCTGTGTGCACGGACGTAGGGAGACGTACAGCGCGTCAATAAAACTTAAAGGCACTGCCATTGCGTGCCGGCCCAGTCACATAATATCTACGGCTTTTCACACACACAAGTGAATGCAAGGCATACTTGGTCAACAGCCATACAGGTCACACTGAGGGTGGCCGTATAAACAACTTTAACACTGTTACAAATATGCGCCACACTGTGAACCCACACCAAACAAGAATGACAAACACATTTTGTGACAACATCCGCACCGTAACACAACACAAGCCCAACAGAACAAAAACCCAGGACCCCTTGCAGCATTAACTCTTCTGGGACACTACAATATACACCCACCCCCACCCCCCCACTACCCCTACCGCCCTCTCTCCATCTCAACCCCGCCCACCTCAACCTCTTCTTGCTCTCTCAGGGAGAGCATGTCCCAAATTCCAAGCTGTTGTTTTGAGGAATGTTTAAAAAAATAATGCACTATGTGACTTCAATAATAAATATGGCAGTGCCATGTTGGCATTTTTTTCCATAACTTGAGTTGATTTATTTTGGAAAACTTTGTTACATTGTTTAATGCATCCAGCCAGGCATCACAACAAAATTAGGCATAATAATGTGTTAACTCCACGACTGAATATATCAGTATCGGTTGATATTGGAATCGGTAATTAAGAGTTGAACAATATCGGAAAATCGGATATCGGCAAAAAATCCATTATCGGACATCTCTCGTTTCCATTTTTTAAACCTATACAATCCTACCTAGGTTTATGAACCTGTAATGATTCCAATCTACATTTAACACACTTCCTTGTGGTGTAGATATTAAATGGATATGCTTTAGTGTAAATTGTGTGTAAATGTTGCTCCAAAGTTACATATATAACCTTTTTTTTTAGTGTGTCCGCAAGATGTTAGTGTGTGGCGGTGTTCCCTGATTGCGATTGAAACCGTTCACCCCTATCCTGTAGTAAATGTCATGAAGAAACGTTTGTTTTCACTCAGGATTGAAAATAGACTTCATGAACAATATAGAGTCACCGGTCACAACTGCAGGAATTTGTGATGTTGCGATCACGCAAATTCAACCCATCTACGTGAATTTAGCGCGGCCTCGCTACTTTGTCCAAAGACCGCAACTTGTCTGCACATTTTGCGCAATCAGCTTAATTTTTGCCAGTCGAATTTGTCTCTGAACAGAGCTAGATGTATATTCCTTGGGTCCCTATGCGGTTTATATATATATATATATATATATATATAGAAACAGGCGCGATCAAAAGTTTACATACAATTGTAAAGAACATAATGTCATGGCTGTCTTGAGTTTCAAATAATTTCGACAACTCTTATTTTTTTGTGATATAATGATTGGAGCACATACTTGTTGGTTCCAAAAAACATTCATGAAGTTTGGTTCTTTCATGAATTTTTATGGGTCTACTGAAAATGTGACCAAATCTGCTGGGTCAAAAGTATACATACAGCAATGTTAATATTTGGTTACATGTCCCTTGGCAAGTTTCACTGCAATAAGGTGCTTTTGGTAGCCATCCACAAGCTTCTGGCAAGCTTTTGGTTGAATTTTTGACCACTCCTCTTGACAAAATAGATGTAGTTCAGCTAAAGTAGTTGGTTTTCTGACATGGACTTGTTTCTTCAGCATTGTCCACACGTTTAAGTCAGGACTTTGGGAAAGTCATTCTAAAACCATCCTTCTAGACTGATTTAGCCATTCCATTACCACTTTTGACATGCGTTTGGGGTCATTATCCTGTTGGAACACCCAACTGCGCCCAAGACCTAACCTCCGGGCTGATGATTTTAGGTTGTTTTGAAGAATTTGGAGGTAATCCTCCTTTTTCATTGTCCCATTTACTCTCTGTTAAGCACCAGTTCTATTGGCAGCAAAACAGGCCCAGTGCATTATACTACCAACCACCATGCTTGACGGTAGGATGATGTTCCTGGGATTAGAGGCCTCACTTTTTCTCCTCCAAACATATTGCTGGGTATTGTGGCCAAACAGCTACATATTTTTTTTCATCTGACGTCACATGGACAAGCATAAGACCTCTCACATTTGACACACTTTTATCACATTTAGCTAAGTTTCATCACATGTAAGTGTAAATCGAATTTTGACTCTGAATGTTATGTCCAAATCTAAATCTAAATGTTAAACCTAAACCTAAATGTCAAATCTAAATATAAATGTGAGCGCTAAATGTAAAATTTAAACCTGAATGTTAAATCTAAATATAATTGTTGAATCTAAATTTAAATGTTGAATCTAAATCTAAATATAATCATTGAATCTAAATTTAAATGTTGAATCTAAATCTAAATGTTTAATCCAAATCTTAAATGTAAATCTTGAATCTAAATGTAAGCGATAAATGTTAAATCTAAACCTCAATGTTAAGTCAAAATTTAAATGTTAAATATAAATCTTAAATCTAAATTTTAAAATTAGATGTGAGTGCTACATGTTGAATCTAAATCTTGAATCTATATTTTAAATCCAAATGTTGAATCTAAACCCAAATGTTAAATGCAAATATAAATGTTAAATCTAAATGTAATTGTTCAAATTAATTTTAAATGTTAAATCCAAACCTAAATGTTAAATATAAATCTTAAATCCTAATCTAAATCTTAAATGTAAATCAAAATTTAAACGTGAGGGCAAAATCTCTCACCAATTGAAATAATGTATTATTTTATAGAATGTCAATATTCCACCAATCCGACCCCTCTCTGCCGCAAAAGCCACACCCACACTCTGCCTCTCAGTTCCCGACTCTCCTACATCTTTCTTACTACAGAAGAAGGATACATGGCATATGATAAATGACAATTAATGCCGACAAAGTTGCATATTGTTATTTAAATGTGTGAGTGCGCATGATGTGTGTTGCCTTAACACCTGATCGTTTCACGTCCGCGTTTAACAATAAAAGGAATTCACTCTTACACCGAGGCAGTCTGCATGAATATTCCTAACGGTATTTCTATTTGTATGTGTCTTTCATCATTTCCCTGCACTGTTACTTCATGGTTGGGTCACATATGAACATTACTTTGCTGTAAACAATGACATCACTGTCCTGCTAAGTTGCTGCAGCAGCCAGTTGACACGTTCGCTTTGGATCTGTTCTAAATAATATTTAAGTTAAAATGGATGGATGGATGGATGGATTTAACATTTAGGATTTAGATTCAACATTAAGATATAAATTAGAGTCAAAATTGTGTTAAAACTAAAATGTGATGAAAATGAGCTACATGTGAGAAACCTACAACCCCGTTTCCATATGAGTTGGGAAATTGTGTTAGATGTAAATATAAACGGAATACAATGATTTGCAAATCCTTTTCAACCCATTGAATGCACTAAAAAGATAAGATATTTGATGTTCAAACTCATAAACTTTATTTTTTTTTTGCAAATAATAATTAACTTAGAATTTCATGGCTACAACACATGCCAAAGTAGTTGGGAAAGGACATGTTCACCACTGTTACATCACATTTTCTTTTAACAACACTCAATAAACGTTTGGGAACTGAGGAAACTAATTGTTGAAGCTTTGAAAGTGGATAATTTTCCCATTCTTGTTTTATGTAGAGATTCAGTTGTTCAACAGTCTGGGGTCTCCGCTGTCGTATTTTACGCTTCATAATGCGCCACACATTTTCGATGGGTGACAGGTCTGGACTGCAGGCGGGCCAGGAAAGTACCCGCACTCTTTTTTTACGAAGCCACGCTGTTGTAACACGTGCTGAATGTGGCTTGGCATTGTTTTGCTGAAATAAGCAGGGGCATCCAGGAAAAAGACGGCGCTTAGATGGCAGCATATGTTGTTCCAAATCCTGTATGTACCTTTCAGTAGTGCCTTCACAGATGTGTAAGTTACCCACGCATTGGGCACTAATGCACTCCCATACCATCACAGATGCTGGCTTTTGAACTTTGCGTCGATAACAGTCTTGATGGTTCTCTTCCCCTTTGGTCCGGATGACACGATGTCGAACATTTCCAAAAATAATTTGAAATGTGGACTCGTCAGACCACAGAACACTTTTCCACTTTGCATCAGTCCATCTTAGATAATCTCGGGCCCAGAGAAGCCGGCGGCGTTGCTGGATGTTGTTGATAAATGGCTTTTGCTTTGCATAGTAGAGCTTTAACTTCTCCCGTTCAAAGGCAAAACCTAGTAACTCATTTCTAGCTGATTTTGAGAAAACCAATCTATCTTAATGCTGTTTTAAAAAGATCTACAAAGTCATCAAACGTATAGATGTTTTCTTGAGTTTACGTTTTCTTGCCGATTGAGCCATGGATTGAATCTGCTCTCATGAATGTGTGCCCTTTCTCCAGATATTTTATGACAATCTCGGGTGGGCCCCATTCTGCGTTTGCACATTGGGCAAAAGCCGTGTACAGCGTCCAGCTTTTATTTTGACCTCCACAGTTATCTGCCCAAAAGAGTACGCAAAGGGAAGAATCAAGAACAATACATTTAATGAAGGTGCTTGCAACGTCCTGGGCCAATCTTCCAAATATCCCCTCGTGCCATAATATCTCATAATCAGGTTGACCGTCGGCCCCCATTCGTGCAAATGTCAAAGAAGCTCCGATTGGTCCCTTGAGATACTAGGTTTTTCTGTTGTATCCACGCGGTTATGTGGTAGTTGCTAGGTCCTGCCATGCGCGTAACAGCTTACTTCCATCCATCCATCCATTTTCTACCGCTTATTCCCTTTTGGGGTCGCGGGGGGCGCTGGCGCCTGTCTCAGCTACAATCGGGTGGAAGGCAGGGTACACCCTGGACAAGTCACCACCTCATCGCAGGGCCAACACAGATAGACAGACAACATTCACACTCACATTCACACACTCGGGCCAATTTAGTGTTACGGAACAAATTACAATATCGCATACACTAATGTAAAGCATATCACCTCGGAACTCCAAAATTATTATCAGCTCAGTTTTGACCAAAATTTAGTTACTGGGTTTTGCCTTTGGACGGGAGACTTGCACTTACAGATATAGCGACAAACTGTATTTAGTGACAGTGGTTTTCTGAAGTGTTTCTGAGCCCATATGGTGATATCCTTTAGAGATTGATGTCGGTTTTTGACACAGTGCTGTCTGAGGGATCGAAGGTCACGGTCAGTCAATGTTGTATATAGTAATGTTACTGTACTGTAAATAAAAATATATATATATGTTTTATACGTTCTACATCGCTAGCAATGGCTTTTGGCAGCCATCCACAAGCTTCTGGCTGAATTTTTGACCACTACTCTTGACAAAAGTGGTGCAGTTCAGCTAAATGTGTTGGTTTTATGACAGCATTGTCCACACGTTTAAGTCAGGACTTTGGGAAGGCCATTCTAAAACCTTAATTGTAGCCTGATTTAGCCATTCCTTTACCACTTTTGACGTGTTTTTGGGGTCATTGTCCTGTTGGAACACCCAACTGCACCCAAGACATTGTTGCTTCATCTGACATCACATGGACAAAGATAAGAACTTCTGGAGGAAAGTGCTGTGGTCAGATGAAACAAAAATGGTGCTGTTTGGCCACAATACCCAGCAATATGTTTGGAGGTGAAAAGGTGAGGCCTTTAATCCCAGGAACACCATCTTACCGTCAAGCATGGTGGTGGTAGTAGTATTATGCTCTCGGCCTGTTGTGCTGCCAATGGAACTAGTGCTTTACATAGAGTAAATGGGACAATGAAAAAGGAAGATTACCTCCAAATTATTCAGGACAACCTATCATCTGTAGCCCGGAGGTTGGGTCTTGGGTGCAGTTGGGTGTTCCAACAGGACAATGACACCAAACACACGTCAAAAGTGTGAAAGAAATGGCTAAATCAGGCTAGAATTAAGGTTTTAGAATGGCCTTCCCAAAGTCCTGACTTAAACGTGTGGACAATGCTGAAGAAACAAGTCTATGTCAGAAAACCAACAAATGAAGCTGAACTGCACCAATTTTGTCAACAGGAGTGGTCAAAAATTCAACCAGAAGCTTGCCAGAAGCTTGTGGATGGCTACCATAAGCACTTTATTGCAGTGAAACTTGCCAAGGGACATGTAACCAAATATTAACATTGCTGTATGTATACTTTTGACCCAGCAGATTTGGTCCCATTTTCAGTAGACCCATAATAAATTCATAAAAGACCCAAACTTCATGAATTTTTTTTGTGACGAACAAGTATGTGCTCCAATCACTCTATCACAAAAAAAATAAGAGTTGTAGAAATGATTGGAAACTCAAGACAGCCATGACATTATGTTCTTTACAAGTGTATGTGGTCTTTTGACCACGACTGTATGCATATATTTTTTAACCTTTATTTATTCAGGGTAAGACAATCAAAAACATATTTTAATTTGCAATGCCGACCGAGCAAATAGGCAGCATTTACATGACAGAGATGTAGATGTGTGATTATAAGCTCTGATCATTTCAAGTTTACCAACAAAAATTTGTGCTATACATCGCTCTCAACAGTCCCAAGGTTCATCTCCCAGACAGAGCACAAGCACATATTGGATGTTCCCTCCAGAGGGCTGCCTCTAATAAATTGAGGTGCACAAAGTAATTTACCTCAAATATTCCACCATTACGAAGGCTGCATCAGTGCTAGAAATAATCAAATAAAGCAAACATTCTGCATCGTTCTATCTCCTTGCAATGACATTCATATGTACCTAAATTTTACTCTTATCAGAAATTCCATCTGATGTATTTTCCTTGAAAGTTATCCATCATTCCATTATGTGTGCTGCTTTCCTTGAGCTGGATAGCCACGAAATGGAGCCTAAACCAGCTGACTCGGCGTCAGAGGCGAAATACCGCCTGGACAGACAGCCAGTCAATCACAGGGCTGGTAAATGGACAGAAAAACATGTGGGCCCATACTTATGAACACTTTAAAGTTTTTCATGAAGATAATTGATGGTCAAATTGCTGAAGAATGTAATTAGCATATTTGCCTTAAAGCTTCCCTGTGTGGAATTGGTATGTTCTCAGTCCTATTAGGACTCCAGGACGAATCTTTTCACAGTAAAAAAAATGTGTGATCAGGTAATGAAAGGTCTAACTTGGTCTTAAAAGTATGGGTAACCGCCTCTAGTCAGCTGGATAGACTTCAGGTCACCGACTATAGTGGCCATAAAACAGTCGGCTTATACAGCTGGGGTGCACAAAGTTTAGTTGAGTTGAGTTGAGTTTGAGTTTATTTCGAACATGCAAGCATACAACATGATACATCACAATTTCCAGTTTCTCTTTTCAACATGTTCGAAAAGGAGTAGGAAGAAGCAGAGCTCATTTAATCCTACCCCTTTTCTTTTACATAACAGTTGCTAACACTTTTGTTCAATTCCTGTTCTCAATGTCTTCACAATATACTCCATAAGTAATAACAATAAAAATAAATAATTGCTGAAGTAAGTTTTATTCCATACGATGAGATAAGTAAGATTATTTTGAGAATGAAAGAATGAATGGGTGAATAAATTCAGAATGTTTAACATGGTTCTTTTTTTTTGTACTCTGTAAACACTTCAAGGTTGAAGAGTTTCTTGAAGTGGATCATATTAGTACATTGTTTGATTGCTTTGCTTAATCCATTCCATAATTTAATGCCACATACAGATATACTGAAGGTCTTAAGTGTTGTACGTGCATACAAATGTTTTAAATTACATTTTTCTCTAAGATTATATTTCTCCTCTTTTGTTGAGAAGAATTGTTGTATATTCTTTGGAAGCATGTTATAGTTTGCTTTGTGTATAATTTTAGCTGTTTGCAAATTCACTATGTCGTGGAATTTCAGTATCTTTTATTCAATAAATAAAGGATTTGTATGTTGTCTATATCCAACATTATGTATTATTCTAAATGATCTTTTTTGTAACACTGTTAGTGAATGAAGTGTACTTTTGTAATTATTTCCCCATATTTGTACACAGTAACTCAGATATGGTAACACTATTGAGCAGTAGAGAATATGAAGTGATTTTTGGTCTAGAACATGTTTAGCTTTATTCATTATTGACGTGTTTTTTGCAACTTTATGTTGTATATTTTTTACATGAGATTTCCAGTTCAATTTATCATGAATCATTATACCTAGAAAGTGCGCCACAGGGGCCATCTGTGGCCCGTGATTCCTTTGTCATTGGCCCTAAGCACATTCCAAAAAACAAAAATAGAACACCAGCAAAAATTGGCAAAACAGCAAGAAGCACAATGAAAAAATGTTTAGTTATAATTTTAAATTATAATATGAATTATATATATATGTATATATATATATATATATACATATATATATATATATATATAAATATATATATATATATATATATATACAGTATATATGGGTTGCACATTATACTGGTACTAGTATAGTATTGCGGTACTAATGATGTAAAAAATGGTACTATATACTCTGTTTGAAAAATACCGGTTCACCATATATTTTTTCGCATGCATGACTTTGCGACGTCGTCACGTTGTGACATTGCTGATTTACAAACAGAGGAGCATGTTTGGCAGCGCACAATCACAGAGTACTTACAAGCAGACAATGTGTGTGGACAGAAAAGGGAAAATGGACGCATTTTGACTTAAAAACCAATGATAAAAGTGAAATTATAACAGTGAAATGTCCACCGAAAGAGGTACTTTAAGACATAGCTAGCTAGCTAGCTAGCGGCTAAAGTCCAGCCCCAGTCTGCAGTGTTGTAGCTACTTCTAAATCCCTAATAATCCCCTTTATGGCGACAAATAAAGTAAATTTCTTACAAGTATCATCCCTGCAGGATGAGGAATAGCTAAACATGCTTCACTACACACCGTAGCTCACCGGTGTCACAATGTAAACAAACGCAATTGGTGGATCTACACCTAACATCCGCTGTAATGATATTAGGTACAGGAGCGTATCTAGTTGATACTACTATGATTACGTCGATATTTTTTGGCATCATAACATCTTTTTTTTTTTTTTATATTATGTTTATAAACTCAGGAAATATATCCCTGGACACATGAGGACTTAAATTATGACCAATGTATGATCCTGTAAGGACTTGGTATCGGATTGATACCCAAATTTGTGCTATTATCCAAAACTAATGTAAAGAATCCAAACTTCAGAAGTGATTATTACATTTTAACAGAAGTGTAGATAGAACATGTTAAAAGGGAAAGTAAGCAGATATTAACAGTAAATGAACAAGTAGATTAATAATTCATTTTCTACCACTTGTCCTTAATAATTTTGACAAAATAATAGAATGCAAAATAACACAATATGTTACTGCATACGTTAGAAGACTAATTAGGAGCCCTTGTTTGTTTACTTACTAATAACAGAAAAGTTGTCTTGTATGTTCACTATTTTAT
>NC_084622.1:30875791-30880791 GCF_033978795.1 Nerophis ophidion
CAAGCATGGTGGCAGTAGTATTATGCTCTGGGCCTGTTGTGCTGCCAATAGAACTGGTGCTTTACAGAGAGTAAATGGGACCATGAAAAAGGAGTATTACCTCCAAATTCTTCAAGACAACTTAAAATCATCTGCCCGGAGGTTGGGTCTTGGGTGCAGTTGGGTGTTCTAACAGGACAACAAGCCCAAACACACGTCAAAAGTGGTAAAGGAATGACTAAATCAGGCTAGAATGAAGGTGTGAGAATGGCCATTCCAAAGTCCTGACTTAAACGTGTGGACAATGCTGTAGAAACAAGTCAGAAAACCAACATATTTAGCTGAACTGCACCAATTTTGTCGAGAGGAGTGGTCAAAAACTCAACCAGAAGCTTGCCAGAAGCTTTTGGATGGCTACCAAATGTGCCTTATTGCAGTAAAACTTGCCAAAGGACACGTAACCAAATAATAGGATCGCTGTATATATACTTTTGACCAAGCAGATTTGGTCACATTTGCAGTAGAAACATAATAAATTCATACAAGAACCAAACTTCATGAATGTTTTTTGTGACCAACAAGTATGTGTTCCAATCACTCTTTCACAAAAAAAAGAGTTGTAGAAATAATTGGAAACTCAAGACAGCCATAACATTATGTTCTTTACAAGTGTATGCAAACTTTTGACCATGACTGTATATACACAGTCTGGCCCCCAGCCAAAGTCAAAAAGTTTGGGGACCCCTGTGTGAGTCTATCTAATAAAACACATTGAAGATCCCTAATCCAATTACAGCTTTGCAAAAATCTGGATAGAAATGTATAAAGAAATTTAAGAAGACATACAAATTACAATACTAAAAAAAGACAAAGAAAGTAGCAACAACAGTATATTAATTTCAATAATAATAATGATATCAATAATAGTGATTGAAAACATTAAACAACAACAATCAAAATAAATTGCAATAACCGAAACAATATGTATTGTTATTACTTATCATTTCAAACACAGCATCACAGCAATTAATAAAAAAAACAATAAATGTCACACTTGCATTGTATCTTATAAGCTTGATAACCACACTGACGCCATGATTCACCACAAGGGAAAAAAATTCAGTTTTAGGTCAATTTAATAGTTCAAAGAAATTCATATATAGGATCCCATATTTCGCCCTGCGATGAGGTAGCGACTTGTCCGGGGTGTACTTTCCACCCGAATGCAGCTGAGATAGGCTCCAGCGACCCCCCGCAACCCCAGAAGGAACAAGCGGTAGAAAATGGATGGATGGATGGATCCAGTATTTCAAGATATGACTCAATATTATTTAATCTAAATGCAGTTTTTTCTACCCATATCATCTCTTTAGCTTGTGTATGTATACCAGTCATTATGAATGGCCTATCATCATCTATCAGTTTTTCCGTATTATTGTTTTCGTTATGATGCATATGTCAAATGTATGATATTAGTTACAAATCCAGCGTTTAAGTCTTTGAGCATCTTTTTTTTTCTTTTCTTTTTTTGCTAGTTACACTTGGGGTTTTTTTTGTTTACTTATTTTTCCCTACCAACTTTATTTTGCTCCAACAATTTTATACGATAATAGGAAATAAAGGGAATCATTGTAGTATGACATATCCTGTTTTGTTGTCTTACATATTCTTAAATTTTCTTATAGAGTAGTATTTATATATTTTCCACAAATAAGTTTGTTGATTAAAAAAAATGCCTAAAATTATTGTCCTGTATTTTTGTTCATAATGTATTTAGAATCAACAAATTACACTCAAAAATCATAAAATCATTTAATGAACAAAATGTTAAGTGAAAAGTATCGGTATCAGCAAACCGATATTGGCTATAGCCTTGTTAGCGTGTGCATTTGAGGGGCGAAAAAGATATTTGTTGCAAGAACTCATGTGAAATCAGAGCAAAATAATATCATAAATGTGCTGTCCCAATGAATCATTGCAATATGGATGTTGTATAAAGTTACTACAGAGTTCATAAAAATGACATAGTCCATCACAATCGGAGAAAAGTTATTAAAAGAACCAAAAAAACCACAGAAAAAAGTGCTGCTGTGCTGAACCTGTCATTCCAATCGTCTGGAACCATCTGAACATGATCGAGTTGCAGTGACCACTTTTTCAGGTGCATGTATTTTCAGTTGGGAGGTAGCCTGAGTACCTCAAGAGAACCCAGGCAGTCAGAGGGAGAACATGCAAACTCCATACAGAAAGACCCCGAGCCTGGGAATCAAACTCAGCACCTACTCACCAGGGCTGCGAATCTTTGGGTGTCCCACGATTCGATTCAATATCGATTCTTGGGGTCGCGATTCGATTATATATCGATTTTTTTCGATTCAACGCAATTATCGATTCAAAAACGATTTTTTTTTCCCGATTTAACAGGATTCTGTATTCATTCAATACATAGGATTTCAGCAGGATCTACCCCAGTCTGCTGACATGCTAGCAGAGTGGTATTTTTTTTTTTAATCTTTTATAATTGTAAAGGACAATGTTTTATCAACTGATTGCAATAATGTAAATTTGTTTTAACTATTAAACTAACCAAAAATACTTATTTTATCTTTGTCAAAACATTGGACACAGTGTGTTGTCAAGCTTATGAGATGCGATGCGAGTGTAAGCCACTGTGACACTATTGTTCTTTTTTTTTATTTTTATAAATGTCTAATGATAATCTCAACGAGGGATTTTTAATCACTGCTATGCTGAAATTATAACTAATATTGATACTATTGTTGATAATATTCATTTTTGTTTCACTACTTTTGGTTTGTTCTGTGTTGTGTTTGTGTCTCCTCTCATTTGCTATGTTTATTGCAGTGGTGAGTGTTTCTGGGTCAGGTTTGGTTTTGGAATTGGATTGCATTGTTATGGTATTGCTGTGTATTGGTTTGTTGGATTGATTAAAAAACATTTAAAAAAAATCGATTCGCATTCGAATCGATTTTTCCCCACACTCCTACTAATCATGGGTAGGAATGAGCGCTAACCACTGCGCCATTGTAACTAGTATTTGCAAAATGCCTGTGTTTCACAGACTGAGTGGTACATGAGGATTTTAACTTGCAAGTATTTGTACAACCTTTCACTGGACAACTCACAACATGGCCTGCCGCAACATGTTCCTTCAAGTGAGCTATAAAAAAATGAGCCTTAAATGCTCTCTGTATCTGTTAAGTAGCTGCTTGTAACCAGTTCCAGCACACTCAAACACACAACGTGGTTCATTTTGATGCAGTTTGCATACACGTAACCCCTCAATGTCTGGAACAACTTGCCACAAAAATACAAGAAAACATATAGTTAGCCAAAAGTTAACTAGGCTAATGCTTTAACACAGCCCCCTAAAACAATTAATGTATGCAGTAAATTCAAATGTAAAATCTGCAAAATCTTTAATTTAGACGGATTAATACCGTACATTTACAGTATTTGCAAATGCATTGTACAACTGAGTGATAGGTGATTAGATAAGCATGCCCAGGTGGGCCATCTACGCACCTGTCGCTGATCTCAAAGCCGGTCCTGGCCCACCGCACTTTGCTGCAGGTCCGTATTTTTTATTTTACGGTGTTTTACTGTTGCTATTTAACAATTGCTTTTACGGTCATTGTTTTACAGTGTACCATTAAAGCGACTGAGGAACGCTGAAATACATCAGATGTCACTGAAATATTTGGCTTCCAACAGGGGAGCAACTGCAAAAACTGATCTAATATACAGTATTATATATGTTATAAGCAAATTGCTCGACAACACTCATAAACAAAGATCGCACGTATCCATCAATGTCCATAAAATATGATACTTACCCATGCACTACCAAGTCCAACATTGTCTTTTATGACTTCATGCTTAATTTGTTGACCCATTCAGAAGTGAAGAAAATAAAGTAAAAGGTAAAGTACCCCAGATAGTCACACACACACTAGGTGTGATGAAATTACCCTCTGCATTTGAACCATCCCCTTTTTCCACCCCCTAGGAGGTGAGGTGAGCAGTGAGCAGCAGCGGTGGCCCCGCTGGGGAATCTTTTTGGTGATTTGACCCCCAATCCCAACTCTTTATGCTGAGCGCCAAGCAGGGAGATAATGACTCCAATTCTTATAGTCTTTGGTATGACTCGGCCGGGGTTTGAACTCACGACCTACCGTTATGCGCCTCCATTCTTTTGCACTTCTTGAACTCCTTGCGAGTCTAGAACAGGAATGTAGGCAACTAATATACAGTAAAGAGATGACATTGACAATAGGATTATACATGAATTGTATTCAGTGTATTAACTGTAATCAATGCTTGAATTCATTTTTGATGATGACAGTGGTGGAGGTAGAGTGGGTCTTCTGTAACCTGAGGGTTGCCGTTTGAATCCTGCTTCCTCCACCCCAATCACTACTTTTGTGTCCTTTGGCAGAACACCTTACTTCTAGTGGTCCACACATGGTCGCTCCGCTTCACTGACCAAGATACTGCTTATGACCTGGATACGGAACCCAGGACGCTGCATGACAGCAGCCCACTGCTCCTGAAGAGGATGGGATAAATACAGAACATAAATTTCACAAATAAAGCCTCAATCTAAAACCTAAATCTTAATAATAATAATAATGTCAACATGACATGTTAGTATACATGCTGATAGTATGTACAGTATTTAGTCATTCCTGCTCACTCTGGCTACAAATCAATCGAAAACAGCAAAGTTAACAGATTTTTTTTTTAACTTTAATTTAAGTTGTATACGTTCTGATAAAGGCTGAAAACTAATTTAGTTAGTCACTTGTTAATTACCAGTAAAGTAATAGAAATTATTTGTATATGTTATAGTTTAAATAGACCCCCCTTTTAGACCAGTTGATCTGCCGTCTATTTTCTGCTCTTCCCCCCTCTCCTGCGTGGAGGTTATTAGGTGACCACAGATGACGCGCTAGCTGTTCAAAGTCAGGACCTGGGGTGGACCACTCATCTGTGCATCA
>NC_084622.1:30885791-30960791 GCF_033978795.1 Nerophis ophidion
CGGCATCTTGTATGTTGTTATATGCACGCTCTGAAAGTAAAAGTTAAGAACTCAGCCAACACTCCTCGTCTGCATTATTGATAAATAGACAGACAACACATATAATCCGCTGCTTCACAAGCCGCTGGATGTAGCCGGCAAAGTATTCCCATGCTAGCTAGCCGGTCTAGCAAGCACGCTTCATTCAGTCCAAAACGGCCCGATCTATCCACATTCAGAATTGTCTGGCGGTCGTAAGTGATCCCGGAGTGACCACGCTGTAAGCCAGCCATGAAATTTGCAGAATTATCCGGTATTTTTGCCAAATGTTCCATCTTTACCAAGAGCCCTTCGACGCCGAAGCCAATCCGGGCGACGCCGTCTTGTTAAGAAAAGGCGTTAACAAAATAAAAGCATGCAAACAACATACGCAAATGTGCGATAAAATAATTGTCGGCGTTAATAGATTGATGAGTTAACTCGTAATTAATGCTTTAATTTGCCCACCCCTAATATATATATATATATATATATATATATATATATATACATACATATATATATATATATATATATATATATTATTATTTATTTTTATTTTTTTTTAGTTAGTTTATTACTTCTTTGATTGGTGGACAACTAAATAAACAAACATCTTTACATAAACAAACAGTTGTAGATTCATAAATTGACAACATTACAGACCGAAAGGGTTTAGGCTGAAGTTGAGCACTAATTTTGCCTAACCCAGGGGTGTCCAAACTTTTTCCACTGAGGGCCGCACACTGAAAAATCAAAGCAAGCAGGGGCCATTTTGAGATTAATTTATTTCAAAAACCAATACAATATATGTGTAAAAATATACATTTAGGCCCCCAATCAGGCTTGATCCCAGGGACCCCAAAGGATTTTGGTCAAAAAAATATTTAAAATGTGTCATTATTTTGTATTATTGTTATTCAAGGTTTAAATCTCTAGATTAAAATTAGGTCTATCTGTAAATATAAAGTTTTTAAAGATTTAAGTTATATGCCCTTTTGTCAAAGAAAACCCTGTTTTGTTATGGAAAAAAAAACTATAAAACATGTAATAGTTTCCCCCATAGAACTTCAAAGTGGAATATTTGAGATTATAGAATAATTGGAGCCTTAAAAATGTCAACACATAACACCATTGATTTCAATTTGTTATTTTTTTTTTTATTAATGACACAAAATATCGCACTAAAATGACTGGGGATTCAAAAGGGTCCTACTCATTAAAAATAAAAAACTTTTTTTTTTTTTTACTGTTCACTTTAAATAAAATTGTCTTGGGATCAACTTCAGATCCACCTGTCAATTATAACTTTTATTGTTGTGACTGTTTTTTGTTTGTTCTTATTGGGCCCTTCTTTAGAAAAAAAAAACAACTTGGATTTTTATTTGGCAAACACAAAACATGCAACATTTTCCCCAAAAAAATATATCAAAGTGGAATATTTAATGTGACATTGATTTTGATTAATTATTAATTTTTAAAGAAAATAACAGCCTGCATGGCAACTTTGGTATTAGAGTAAACATTGCAACATTTTCTTGTCACATTTCACCTTTTTTTTCTTTTAAACCACTTTTTCTTTTTTCTTTTTTTTTTAATCATATTTTTAGAATGTGCTTAGGGTCGTTAAAAAGGTACCTGCGGGCCGCACTTTGGATACCCCCGGCCTAACCCTATAAACAATCTCAAATACAAGATGAGCTTCCTAGAAATATGATATTTCCTTTACACAACATAAACACTGTTCAAATATACAGACAGTAAAGACATGTGTAAAATCCCTGTACACGGGTTGGTTAAACATTTGTACCAATAATATACTATATACAAACACTTGTGCTTCCACTATTATTTATACCCCACATTTAGTTTTGTAATTAACATTGATCATAGGATTAACTACTGTGTTGATTCAAGAGTGATGTATTATTCTAAGACATTGGTTTTTAAAGTTTTCTAAGATGTGTGAGTGGAACTGGAACATTTTAAGGAAGCATCCAAGCTGTTCCACGGATGGACCCTGTCAGGTTCAAACACTGATGACATCTATTAAACAAGACAAAAGGCAAAGAATTAAACAGAGACAGAACTCAATTTAGACTCAGATCTGAGAAGAGACATGGCCACTGTACTCTCTGTACAGTTCTGCACCATGCTCTGACGAAAAAGGTTTACGTCCCCTCTTTAATTTAGATATTCAATGTTTACGCAACAACACATGTCACAACAGAAATATGTATATATTCAGTCTACATTTTCTTCATATCTTATTTAAATACCCCCACATTATTTCTGTCGTACGCATTCGATTATTCCATTTTGCATTAATTATTGTTGATTTCTTCTCATTTCTTCATCTATTTTTACTTCTATCTCACTTTAGCACTTTGAGATTTTCTCCTATTTTAATTTATTTTTAACATATTTTTATTTTTAACCTATATTTATTTTTATTTGAACCTCCAGGGTTTTTACACAATTTGTACCTGGAAAGATACACACTAACAAACAAACAAACAAGTTTGCAGCAACCTTACCACCAATGACACACGCTGACAACATGACTAATTGGTGTCGTCTTTTAACAGTCATGCTGAGTGACTCTGATTGTTTTTTTTCTGTTTGTTTTTTTCTCAGGACAGTCTCTTGCAAAATGTCCTTTTCTGCCACAACGCCAACACGCAGTAGGGTGTAACCGCTGTTGTTGTTGGTGCTGTCTTTTGTCTTCTTTTTCTTTTTCACTACTTTTTCCACATTGAGTGCATGGTTTGTATATTCTTCTAATGTGCCTTTTTTAACCATCTTATCGCTACATTTTCCTCCGTCTCTCTCTTCTGCCTGTTGCAGGGTCCCATCTCATCATCTTCCTTTCTGCAATATAATACATTCTTACCCCCCTTACTCTCTCTCTCCCTCCTCTCTGGCCCTGGCCACTTTTAGCCAAAATTCTACATCCTCATCTCCTTCTTCCTTCATCTTTTTAAGATTGCCTTTTGTTTTTGATTTTATGGCACCTCTAGGTACTACTACAAATCCCATTTCCATATGAGTTGGGAAATTGTGTTAGATGTAAATATAAACGGAATACAATGATTTGCAAATCATTTTTAACCCATATTCAGTTAAATATGCTACAAAGACAACATATTTGATGTTCAAACTGATAAACTTTTTTTTTGTGCAAATAATCATTAACTTTAGAATTTGATGCCAGGCACAAGTGACAAAGAAGTTGGGAAAGGTGGCAATAAATACTGATAAAGTTAAGAAATGCTCATCAAAAACTTATTTGGAACATCCCACGGGTGTGCAGGCTAATTGGGAACAGGTGGATGCCATGATTGGGTATAAAAGCAGCTTCCATGAAATGCTAAGTAATTCACAAACAAGGATGGGGCGAGGGTCACCAATTTGTAAGCAAATTGTCGAACAGTTTTAGAACAACATTTCTCAACGAGCTATTGCAAGGATTTTAGGGATTTTACCATCTGCGGTCCGTAAAATCATCAAAAGGTTCAGTGAATCTGGAGAAATCACTGCACATAAGCGATGATATTACGGAATTTTGATCCCTCAGGAGGTACTTCATCAAAAACCGACATCAGTCTGTAAAGGATATCACCACATGGGCTCAGAAACTGGCTTCGCTGGGCCCGAGCTCATCCAAGATGGACTGATGCAAAGTGGAAAAGTGTTCTGTGGTCTGACAAGTCCACATTTCAAATTATATTTGGAAACTGTGGACATGGTGTCCTCCGGAACAAAGAGGAAAATAACTATCCGGATTGTTATAGGCGCAAAGTTCAAAAGCCAGCATCTGTGATGGTATGGGGGTGTATTAGTGCCCAAGGCATGGGTAACTTACACCTCTGTGAAGGCACCATTTATGCTGAATGGTCCATACAGGTTTTGGAGCAACATATGTTGTCATCCAAGCAATGTTATCATGGACGCCCCTGCTTATTTCAGCAAGACAATGCCAAGCCACGTGTTACAACAGCGTGGTTTCGTAGAAAAAGAGTGCGGGTACTTTCCTGGCCCGCCTGCAGTCCAGATATGTCTTCCATCGAAAATGTGTGGCGGATTATGAAGCGTAAAATATGACAGCAGAGACCCCGGACAGTCGAACGACTAAAGCTCTACATAAAACAAGAATGAGAAAGAATTCCACTTTCAAAGCTTCAACAATTAGTTTCCACAGTTCCCAAACGTTTATTGAGTGTTGTTAAAAGAAAAGGTGATGTAACACAGTGGTGAACATGCCCTTTCCCAACTACTTTGGCACATGTTGCAGCCATGAAATTCTAAGTTAATTATTATTTGCAAAAAAAAATAAAGTTTATTAGTTTGAACATCAAATATGTTGTCTTTGTAGTGCATTCGTGAAACACTAATAAGCCCGAGTCCTTTGAACGCAGATATCTTGCCGGGACATATGGTACAATACAATCGGCAAGATAGACTGGAGCTAGACCGTGTAGTATTTTATACGTAAGTAGTAAAACCATAAAGTCACATCTTAAGTGCACAGGAAGCCAGTGCAGGGGAGCCAGTATAGGCGTAATATGATCAAACGTTCTTGTTCTTGTCAAAATTCTAGCAGCCGCATTTTGTACTAACTGTAATCTTTTAATGCTAGACATAGGGAGACCCGAAAATAAGACGTTACAGTAATCGAGGCGAGACAAGAAATCTGCGTTCAAAGGACTCCGGCTTATTAGTGATTCCCAAAAAAAGTCTGCGGGCTATAGAGCGTTTTCCGTTCGGGCTCCAGTACTCTGGAATGCCCTCCCGGTAACAGTTCGAGATGCTACCTCAGTAGAAGCATTTAAGTCTCACCTTAAAACTCATTTGTATACTCTAGCCTTTAAATAGACTCCCTTTTTAGACCAGTTGATCTGCTGTTTCTTTTCTTTTTCTCCTATGTCCCACTCTCCCTTGTGGAGGGGGTCCGGTCCGATCCGGTGGCCATGTACTGCTTGCCTGTGTATCGGCTGGGGACATCTCTGCGCTGCTGATCCGCCTCCGCTTGGGATGGTTTCCTTTCTGCTGGCTCCGCTGTGAACGGGACTCTCGCTGCTGTGTTGGATCCGCTTTGGACTGGACTCTCGCGGCTGTGCTGGATCCATTATGGATTGAACTTTCACAGTATCATGTTAGACCCGCTCGACATCCATTGCTTTCGTCCTCTCCAAGGTTCTCATAGTCATCATTGTCACCGACGTCCCACTGGGTCATCATTGTCACCGACGTCCCACTGGGTGTGAGTTTTCCTTGCCCTTATGTGGGCCTACAGAGGATGTTGTAGTGGTTTGTGTTGTGGTTTGTGCAGCCCTTTGAGACACTAGTGATTTAGGGCTATATAAGTAAACATTGATTGATTGATGATTGATATTTACATCTAACACAATTTTCCAACTCATATGGAAACGGGGTTTGTAATTTGGTTGTTTTTAATTGTCCCTCAAATTTGTAATCTTTTATCCATTTATTTAAACATTTGATTCTATCAGGACCCTGTTTTTGATTACTTTCCAATTTTTAAATTTTAGTTCATCTCGAGGTTTATTTTTACTCTGTCCTTTTCCCATTTAAATCAATTTGGAGTAATCCGTCGTCCCCTACATAGCCGAATTTATAAGGATTACTTTTGTCTTTGTTGCAGGATAGTGGTTTAATTTATTATTGTGGCACACGTCGCTTCTACTGGAGATTATTCCCCAGTGGAGGTGTCTTGCATAAAGCTTCCACAATAACCCACTATTTACTTCTCACAACTTTAATATGTTGTGATAGCCTAATGGCGTTTACTCCTACACACTCTCACATTCACACCTTTCAGTATATTGATCAGCGGATATTTCAATTTATCATGTGGACTCCGCAGTCCTCCAGGTTATTGTTGTTTACGGAAAAATTTCAGTTTTCTGAAAAGACCATTTCAAGTCTGCGTTTTGGACTCCGCCACCCCTCAGGATATTGGTTTACAGATTTTTCAATTAATTGCGGGCTACGCCGCCCTCCAGTATGTTTGTTTATGGCTTTTACGGATGTTTCAGTTTTTGCGGTTCCTTTTACCTTCAGTTTTTTGGCCTCTTCAGTTTTAGAATTGTAGTTTTTAGCTTATTTTCAATGTTAAATTCCCGGAACTTTTATTATTATTATTATATATTTTTCCCTTTGCGGGCTGCGTCACCCGTCTTATTGGCATTTTTACCTGTCAGAGCCTAGAGGTTTGTATATGT
Organism: Nerophis ophidion; assembly: GCF_033978795.1. Taxonomy (NCBI): domain Eukaryota; kingdom Metazoa; phylum Chordata; class Actinopteri; order Syngnathiformes; family Syngnathidae; genus Nerophis; species Nerophis ophidion. Next base: position 30,892,055 of record NC_084622.1, read on the forward strand.
GTCGTAAAACTTCAGTCACACGCTTTTTCCATGTGTCGTAACCCTTAGTTACACGCTCTTTCTTTGTAATTCAAAACGTATTCACTGAACTCTGCGTTCCTTCCTCTTGTCCTCGGTTTTCCGTCAGTCTTTCATATGCATCCCGGGATGAAGGAAACGCAGTTCCTCAATCAGGATTTGGTTGCCATGGTCTTTCTGGTTTCACTCACTCTTGCTGGAATCATCAGACATGTTGGAATCCGGCTCGAAGGACCAAGAAGATGTCAGGTTCAAACACTGATGACATCTATTAAACAAGACAAAAGGCAAAGAATCAAACAGAGACATAATTCAATTTAGACTCAGATCTGAGGAGAGACATGGCCACTGTACTCTCTGTGCAGTCCTGCACCATGCTCTGGACGAAAAAGGTTTACGTCCCCTCTTTTATTTAGATATTCAATGTTTACGCAACAACACATGTCACAACAGAAATGGGGTGTATGTAAAAAGTCATTGTTTTCGGTCACATTAAAGACAAAAGAAGAAGATGCCTCGGGCTTGGGCTCGTCCTGGATTCAGCTTCGGCAGGTCTTTGAGGACAAAAGATGACCCCTCCCGTCTCATTCCATCGTACACAGCGGAATCTTACAAGACTTTGCTTGGTCGAACAAGGACAGCTCTCATCTGTTCAATGGAATCTCAGAGAGCGGAAAGTTTTTTGATAATTTACACACAATTTTCTAACAGACCCCACTGACAGAAACACATCTACTTTATAAGCTATTTCTTATGTTTGCTTTCTCAAAGACAAATTAACCTCTGAGGTTTTAGGGACTCTCCCTGGGTTTGTACCTCTCTTGTAGACACTAAGGCAGCATGCGGTTATGAGCTTTATACGTCACAATGGCAGTGTTGAGGTCAACAAGTTCGTGCAGCTGTAATATTTTTAATTTAATAAACAGATCTTTGGTATGGTCCTATTAATCCGCATAATTTATAATTCTAATGGCCTTCTTTTGAAGTAAGAACATAGAGTTGATGTTTGATTTGTAATTGTTTCCCCAGATTTCAACACAATAATTGAGATATGGGAGTAAGAAATAATTATATAACATGTCAAGAGCCTTTTAATTTACATAGATTTAAATTTTATGTAACATAGCAATAATTGTTGCCATCTTTGTCTTGAGTATATTTATACTGTGCAGTTTCCAATTTTAATTTTGCATTTTATTTTAGTTACTTCATTGAGTTTACAACTCCCTGGCCTGTTTGGTACTGATTTTGTACTGTTTCTACGGAGCCCCTAAAAAGACATGGAGGGGAAAAAATGTTTTGCGAGATGTCGCAAAATGTTTTTTTTCTATGTCAGTGAACCAGAAGTAAAACAGACCAAAGCGATGGAGGAGCCTACCCGTCATCCATGGGAGAAGTTTATAGATTTCTAATTTAGTATTGACCTAACATATACAGACATCAAATGCGTTTGTGCACGTAGACATGGCTTCGACAGAAGTGAGAGACATCTGAAAAGAAGCCTATGGTTTGTGAATATTGTCTGTTTATCTGTTATCTGTGTTGGTTCCTCTCTAATTTACATGGGTCTTGTAACAAAAATAAAGTTAACATATACTTGCATGAAGTTACCAAATACAATACATTTTTAATCACATTATATGTAATTATGAACTGAATATTTATACATTCTATGTATTTATTATAATCAACTATGAAATGATATAACATGTATACAATGTGCCTCTGTCAGCAGCTACACTCCCACCAAATCTAATGCGGTTTCCCTTTTCAGATTAGTGTGGGTCTATTCTGCTTCTAACAGTAACTGTCTTGTGGATAGGTCTGTCCAAGTATGTCTGCTTGTTGAGTCGTGTGCCATGGTCATCTAATGTGGAGTCACTGATTAGATGCTGCACTTTGCGCACACATCCATCGTCACTTGGATACACGGCAGTGACCTTAGCGAGTTTCCAATCATTTCTGGGTGCTGTGTCATCTTGTGTGAGCACTATATCATTGACTTTGGCATTCCTTCTTGTCTTCTGCCATTTTTGTCTTTGCTGTAGGTTCAACAAGTATTCCTTTCTCCATCTGCGCCAGAACTCATTGGCGAGATATTGCACTCTATGTCATCTCTTGCATAGGTATAGGTCTTCCTTCACAAATCTGGTGAGCCTTGCAATAGCTTTGACTAATCTAGACCAGCTGAAGAACTTCTCAAAACGTTCTTCCAGAGAAACCACCTTGAGTGTGCACTTTACGACAGCTTTGCGTACCTCTTAGTCTCCTGCGTCAAGTTCTCCCACCTTGCACTCTCCAACGGGTAGCTCTTCTTCCCATGGAAGACTCGGCCCACTGAACCAGTTTGGCCTTGAGTCCATGCGATGCACGGTCTGCAGGATTGTCCTCTGATGCAACATACTTCCACTGTGTGGGGATGGTACTCTCTCTGATATGTTGGATGCGGTTTACTACAAACACATGAAAGTGTCTTGCTTCATTGACATATCCCAGGACGATTTGTGAATCCATCCAGAAGAATTATTCGACATTCAGCTCCAACTCTGCATTGAGTATGCCACTTGTACGCACTGCACCCACTGCTTTCAGACAACTCCAACCTTGGTATTGCAGTGACTTTGGTAGGTGCTACTCTAGACTTTGCGTATTCAATAGAGCAATGAATTGCTCCTGGGCCTTTCGGAAATTTGCACAATCAGGAGATTGAGGGAACCCCTCATGAAACAGTTCTGTAGAGATGAAGTAGTCTTGTGATTTTTCCCACACCTACATATTGCGCTCTACCACGGTATCGAGCACTATTCTCTGGATAATCCAATCAAGACATATATATATATATATATTTTTATATATATATATATATATATATATACAGTATATGTGTATATATATTACATATATATACTGTATATATATTTGTATATTACATGTGTGTATATATACACACACATATATATATATATATATATATATATATATATATATATATATATATATATATATATATATATATACTGTAGGGGTGTGTGAAAAAATCGATTCGAATTTGAATCAAAATTCTCACGTTGTGCGATTCAGAATCGATTCTCATATTTAAAAAATCAATATCTTTTATTTATTTTTTTAATTATTTTTTTTATCAATGCAACAAAACAATACACAGCAATACCATAACAATGCAATCCAATTACAAAACCAAACCTGAACAAACCAAAAGTAGTGAAACAAAAATTAATATTATCAACAGTATCAATATTAGTTATAATTTCAGCATAACAGTGATTAAAAATCCCTCATTGACATTATCATTAGACATTTATAAAAAATAAAAAAAAAGAACAATAGTGTCACAGTGGCTTACACTTGCATCGCATCTCATAAGCTTGACAACACACTGTGTCCAATGTTTTCGCAAAGATAAAATAAGTCATATTTTTGGTTCGTTTAATAGTTAAAACAAATGTACATTATTGCAATCAGTTGATAAAACACTGTCCTTTACAATTATAAAAGTTTTTTTTTTTTAATCTACTACTCTGCTAGCATGTCAGCAGACTTGGGTAGATTCTGCTGAAATCCTACAAACCCCGTTTCCATATGAGTTGGGAAATTGTGTTAGATGTAAATACAAACGAAATACAATGATTTGCAAATCATTTTCAACCCATATTCAGTTCAATATGCTACAAAGACAATATATTTGATGTTCAAACTGATAAACATTTTTTTTGTGCAAATAATCATTAAATATATATATATATATATATATATATATATATATATATATATATATATATATATATATATATATATATATATATATATATATATATATATATATATATATATATATATATATATATATATATATGGGCTTCACGGTGGCAGAGGGGTTAGTGCGTCTGCCTCACAATACAAAGGTCCTGCAGTCCTGGGTTCAAATCCAGGCTCGGGATCTTTCTGTGTGGAGTTTGCATGTTCTCCCCGTGAATGCGTGGGTTCCCTCCGGGTACTCCGGCTGCCTCCCACCTCCAAAGACATGTACCTGGGGATAAGTTGATTGGCAACACTAAAAATTCGCCCTAGTGTGTCAATGTGAGTGTGAGTGTTGTCTGTCTATCTGTGTTGGCCCTGCGATGAGATGGCGACTTGTCCAGGGTGTACCCCGCCTTCCGCCCGATTGTAGCTGAGATAGGCGCCAGCGCCCCCTGCGACCTCGAAAGGGAATAAGCGGTAGAAAATGGATGGATGGATATATATATATATATATATATATATATGTATATTATATTTATGTGTGTGTGTGTGTTTTCTGGCGCGGTCTTTTTGCGTTTCCGCGGCGTGTCTTTATGACGTCACCTAACGGCCACCCTCGCTGTGCGGAGCGGGGTGTTTTATTTTCCCCCTCCATACCTGTTCATTTAAACCCGTTCATTAAGGAATTGTCGATTACAAACACAATTACAGTGCGGGAGGGCTGCTGTTATTGCAACAGTTGTCGTGTTTAACGAGTTCTGCTCGGCAAGGTGAATCGTAGCGAAAGGTTTGTTAGTAGTTAGCAGGGTGTTGCTAACGCAGTTAGCTCACCTTCGAAGCAGGAACTCATTGTTAGTATATTATGTTCGAAGCTACGCGTGTATCCTCCTTTTTCTTAAGTGGTTGTGGACGTAACTGCACACATTTAGGTTGAGCAGTTTATTCGATTATTTATTGTAGGTATTGGTCATCGATCGATGATTCGCCTGCTCACTTTGCTCCCTCGCGTTGTGGGCCTTGTTGCCGACTAGCACGACATGGCTATTAGCAGTCAATGACCCTGCAGGTGTTTACGTACTTTGGAGTTTCATCGAGTGCTATACATACAAGTAGGTATATTACCGTGCAAGTATACATATGTGTGACTGATGATTCCTTAAACCTGCACCTCAAACCCCGTGAGCTAATGTCCTAAAGCTAAGAGGAGGGTTTGCTTGCAGCGCCAAGCGCATCTTGCGTTCATATGTGCAGGCTTAAAAATCTAATTGGCAACGACTGGAACATTAATTCTTCCTCTTTGCCTAAATTATTCTCAAATAGACACTTTTTAAGTTAGCAAGTATGTGCCATACTCAATTTGAAGTTACTTGGTAAATCTGTATATCTGTCTATTACCTGACCGCTTCCACCTCTTTTTGTTTATAATGTATATTTTTTGTTCTATTTTATGCTGCAGCTGTTACATATACTGTAAAATTGTACATGGTAATTGTTATATGTTATATAAAAAATATAATATAATGTAGCACGGTGGTACAAGGGGTTAGTGCATGTGCCTCACAATACGAAGGTCCTGAGTTCAATCCTGGGCACAGGATCTTTCTGTGTGGCGTTTGCATGTTCTCCCCTGTGACTGCTTGGTTCTCTCCAGGTTCTCTGGCTTCCTCCCACCCCCCCAAAAAACATGCACCTGGGAATAGGTTGATTGGCAACACCAAATTGGCCCGAGTGTGAGTGTGAATGTTGTCTGTCTATTTGTGTTGGCCCTGCGATGAGGCGGCGAACTTGTCCAGAGTGTACGACGCCTTCTGCCCAAACTCAGCTGGGATAGGCTCCAGCGACCCCGAACGTGACAAGCGGTAGAAAGTGGATGGATGGTTAATATATCCGTATATATCATATACTGTATATATAATATGTAAATATTACATATATGGTATATTTTATATTGCTACTACGGTACATTTTTTGTGTACTTTATACCTGCATTTTCCTTTCCATCCTTTTCAACCAAGCTACTGTGTGGAAAAATCATTAGTTTGTCTAAGTCCAAAGCATCGTGCACTTGAAAATTAAACTTTTGACTTGTTTAGAGTTTTTGACTGTTAAATATTATTTACACGTACACGCTTGGTTGCATTTTTTTGTGTCGCTTTCCTGACGTTGCAAAACCTGTTTTGTAATCCTAATAAATAGGCATACCTGTAGATTTTTCAAAATGCACATACTGCTTGTTGATATTAACTTATATTTTTCTATGCTTCCAGTAAAATATTCTCAAAATGGACACCCCTGAAAGCCCCAACCAATCATCGCAGTCTCCCTTGGAGAAGGATCTGACTGACAGTGAGCTATTGGATTATCCTGATGAGGAAGAGGATAGGATGATCTCAGACAGTGAAATACTCTATGAAGAGAATGGAGAACTGGCAGAGGCGGATGAAGAAGACGATACAGTGGAGATCAGAGGAGAACGCCTGTCATTACAGGTGGTGCGAGGAGAAGATGATGAGGTTGTACCTGACTTTGTTTCTGAGCCAGAGGATGAAGAAGCTTTAGTGGAAACTCTCGAAACGGGACAAGAGAACGAACCCATTGTGCTTTTGGAAGGGGATGATGATAGACCACAGGGTGTTGATTTGGATGGAGAGGAGGCAGATCAAGTAGTTTACACGCCTCAGTCTCCAGTCTCAGAGCCAGAACAAGGCGGTAATGTTGTCACTAAGGAAGACTCCGGCGTATCTGGAGTATATGGAAATTACAGCCTTGTTTCAGGAGACACTGGTGCTCAGCTAGCTAAGGTGGATGATGAGGAAGAGGAGGAGGACGACGACGATGAACAAGTAAAAAGCATTGCAGAAGAGGATGACAATTTGAGTGCGCGAGTGGAGAGATCTGCTGTGGTGAGAGAGATAAGGGAAGACTCTGCGTCGGTTTCGCGAGAGCTGGATGAACATGAACTGGATTATGATGAAGAGGTACCAGAGGAGCCCAGCATTCCCACACATGAGGATGAAGAAGATGATGCAAAGGCATTAGACGAGGAGGATGGTGGAGACAAGATTGTAAAGAAGAAAGAGAAGAAACTTATTTTACCACCATCTCCCAAAGATGGGGATACTAAAAAGAGAGAAGACTCCAGATCACGCCGAGATTCATTCAGAGACAAGCGGAGAGAAGAGGATGATGGAGAAATTGATGAAGGCGAGATTGATGTAAGTATTCATTGTTTGATGTTTATTATATGCAAGTGCTCAACAACATAAGAAATTGTACGTCTGTTACAAATGTTTAATATGTATTTATAAAGAAAAACTGGAAATAGTGTCAAGTAGGCCTGCACGATTCTGCAAAAAATGGGTTTCGCAATAGAAAAAAAGTTGCACAATAAATAAAATTGGTGGATATATTTCAAAACTTCGAGTTGCAAAGTTACAGCATTGAAACCTGTAGAACTTGTAGATAATCTGTTTGTAAAGAACAGTGAACCAAAATCCCTCCTACAATTATTAGGTCTTTGCTATGAAGCAGTCCTTATCCCAAAAGCTTGGAGCCTAAACTCCACATTTGCAGTCTTACAAAGCAGTTCCCTTTTTATCAGGATATGTTGCCATGGGGCTAACCTGCTTTGGGGCAGGTAATAGTCAGGATAATAAAATGCATAGTCCATCAATCTAGAGCTAAATATACCAATTAATTTAGTAATTTATCAATTAGTTTTTCGATTGAGTATTTGGATAAAACACACTTTATAACATCGATGCATATTTAAGGGAAAATGTCTGCAATAATAAAAAAAAATTTAAATGAATGAAATAAAGTTTGCTGTTCACATTCATTACGTCACCTCTATTTAAAGTGGCCGTGCGGAAAGTAGCTCCGCATATTTAAAGTCTTAGGCTCTTAATGGAATCCCGATTTTATCCGTTTTATTAGTTACTCATTACGCCACTGCCTTCTAACTAGGAATGTAATAATTACAGTAATAATAATACCTGCCGTAAGACTTGAGGGTCAGTGTTACCATTTTAAATTCAAATTCTCAACATGAATACAGGCGGCATTATCTTTCCCCTGTTAAAAAAACACATAACCCAATCTGAATTTATGTACCGGTAAACACATTGTCGTCAGAGCCATTAAGTTAATAATATTTATTTCAAACCTGCGCAGTACAACTAAACACAGATTGTTTTTTTTTTTTACATTTTGGCAGAGATATTTTTGCAAGGCCTGAAAAGGGGTTAGATGAAGCAGATGCTTCTAATAGCCCCACCCCTCTCACTCATTTCACATTTAACATAAACAATATAAAACAAGAACAATACTCTATAAACAAAAACAAGAAAAACTCCTGTACACTAACAATACTATGAGACAAGACAAGACGAGACAAAACACACGAACCGCTAAACAGAGTACATCACTGCAACGCCCACCGGTGCAGTCTTATCAGTGCAGCATAACAAACACAAAACATGCAAAATAGTAGGTCTATTTATTGTAGTTATCTTTTAAAATTTTAAATATTTTAGTATGTGTTTGATCACATTCAACAATACTAACAGTGAAATGAAATGTCCTTATTGATACCATCTCTACCAATTACCAATTAGTTTTTCATAAAAATAACAGCACCACTAATTGAGGATCCCGTGGAAATCAGGGCGTGGATTGTAAGATTGCATTTTTCAACTGAAAGACTAAAACTAAGATTGTAAACGACACCATTAAACTAGTATTGTAGCACGTGTCAATATTGGTTTTCATCATTAATGTGGTTCTTTCATGAAATGTATGCTTTCATGCCTAATGTATTTAGCAGCTGCAAATGTTTCATTTTGGTTAGAAGTCAGGGTTTCCCCTTGATGTAGTTAAATGTGGCGCGCCACCCCTTGAAATGAAGGTTGTTGTTTTTTTACTTAAAAAACAAATTAAAGTAATATAATAATATATTGTAGCCCCCAGAAGAAATCACACAGTCCGATACTCTTTTGAACTTTTATTACCAATCTTATGAAAACAAACAACAGCACAATTCCAACAGGTTTTACCTCCTGTGCACACACTTTGGTCTCCGTGAGTCCGTCCTTCCCCAGACAAACAACACTTCATCATTCTCACCAATCACCTTTCAGGCACGGACGGTGTGTTTGCAAACATGAGAAAAACTAACATCAAATCCAAACATAAAACATTAACATTAGCTGGTTGTGTCAGTATGAGTTTGAGTTGATATATAGTCTATTATTTGTGCACTATTGACAAGTGATTTATCAAAAACTTGACCACCGAAAATAGACATTGATAACCGAAAACCGCGCTTCTGAAACCGGATGTAAACAAAAGGCATGCCATTGTCTGGAGCGTTGTCTGCGATATGGGCATGTTTTTATATATATAGGACAGTCATCTACAAAATGTGCAAATATTAAGAGGACAGTGGCGGCTTTCCAGGAGAGAAAGCAACCGCGCGAAGCAAGCGTGACGTCTTGTTCGCTACAGCTATCTTCTTTCGTCTGCTGTCCGTTCTGTGTAAAATATTATTTTTTGTATGCAAATGCAGGATGATGATTTGGAGGAGGGTGAGGTGAAAGATCCTACAGATAGGAAGATCAGACCACGTCCTATTTGCAGGTTCTTCATCAAAGGTAGGTGATGAGAAAACAAAATGTCTTTTTTTAAGTAATACCTAATTGTGATGACCAAGACTTACTGCAGAGTTTTCATGCATTCAATTAATTATTGATACATATTAGGGTTGTCATGATTTGTTTTAACGATTCGATTTAAATTATAATTTGATGTTGCTGATATGATTCAGCTACGATAATAGTGTATAAAAGGATTCAGTTAGTTGAAATTGATTCAGTAACTTTTTAGCCAAAAAAAAAAACGACCACTGTGACAGTGAAATAAATACTGGATACTGGACACTACAGGTGAAGTTTCCTATGTTGCTGTTAGTTGTTATAAGGAAATTAGGTATAAAAACTTTCAAGAAAAGTACAATAACCAGTAGTTCAACAGTAGATATGCGTACTTCTTTTACTGGTGTTTTTTGAAAATCAATACAATATTATTATCAAGAATGAAGTGCAACCAACATCTCTTTTGGTTGAATTAACAGTAGTTTTAACTGACAAACAGCTATGGTGGCCAAGAAAAGTCAGAACAAACGCAACAATAGAACAACGTTCAACTATAACAGGATTGCAAAAACCACAACAAATACAAACGCCACAATCCAACAACATAAAACAATCCAAAACACAACAATAATGACGCAATGTAAGTGACAGCGGACAAGTTTCAGCGACAGCGCGACTTCCTGAGGCAGAAAGTTGAAAACGGTGTAATAAACAAAGTTGAAAATAGGGCTAGACAATTAATCGAATGTTGATTTCGATTTCGATTATGGCTACTCATGAATAAAAAAATTATGATATTTGGAAAAAATTATTACTATGCCGCACAACGTTCATGCAAATTCCGGAGTTTATGACGGTGAAACAGATAAAGTGAATGAGTGAAAAAAGAGCACGTCTATCAGAAGTTTGGGATGTCACCACGGTTACTATTTTTATTTGATACAACGCTAGTATACCTTATTAGTAGGGGTGTAACGGTACACAAAAATTTCTGTTCGGTACATACCTCGGTTCAGAGGTCACAGTTCGGTTCATTTTCAGTACAGTAAGAAAACAACAAAATATAAATTTTTGGGTTATTTATTTAACAAATTTGCAAATTCTTCCACCAAAAATATTTTTCTTAGTGGAATATTTAATGTGAAGTAATCGGAACCTTGGATAGGTCAATAATTCATAATAACATTTATTTTGATTCAATATTATGTTTTGAGGAATGACAGTTTGAAAGAAAAAAAACAGCTTTGTTTCATTAGTCAACATTGCAACTTTTTCTAAATTATATTTAGTCTTTAAGCTTTTTTATTTCACTTTTGTTTATGTTTTTGTTTATTTTAACGGTATTTTTAGAATGTGCCGTGGGCCTTTAAAACATTAGCTGTGGGCCGCAATGGCGCACTTTTGACACCCCTGCTATAGATAATAAAAAATAAGATCTGATAAATCTATGGGTAAAAACCAGAGCCTGGCGACGCATGCGCGTTTATCATAACTCTCTCGCTCTCTCTGTCTCTGCCCCTCCCTCACGAATGCTGCTGCGTGCACAATTTTTTTGTTTTCAACCTCTTCTTAACCCGGAACATACATTGAAAATACACGCAACCCTAACTTAAAATACCGGATATTTGAGGCATTTAAGAAACTCTACCCGGACAGCCCTGCAAAGAGAACATGCCCAGTGAAAAGAGGAGGTATGGTCAGTCTATCGTAGCCTGCTGTGTTTTGTGCCTCGGTGTGTAATGCTTACACAACGTGCGGTACGCTACTTAATATGTCCGTGTGGAAACTCGTTCGGTTGGATTGTCTTCCAGCTCTGGATTTACATGTAATCCTAGCCCGGTCGCTGCTAGCATGTGTACTCCTTCGGTACACCTCCGAACCGAAACCCCCGTACCGAAACGGTTCAATACAAATACACGTACCGTTACACCCCTACTAATTAGTATCAGTGAACTCAATAGAAGAAGTAATACATATGGTTTTCGGGTTCACACAACTGCAGAGTCACATAATTGGCCAATAAGGCAGAATCTGCTGATAAACGCTAAATAATATCCAGGAAATTGACATTAATGTAAGTAAAACGTTGTCAATGTGGGGAGAAGTCATTTATTTGAGAAATTGAGTCCTGCAACGCCCCCTTATCCCTGACATTTAAATGCCGGCTGTCCGTAACAAAACAATGTTGAGATGGCCACTGGAAACAGCCACTAAAATACGAAGGTAAAACTAGCAGAGACAATCCATACACCCAAAACACAGCTCATCTGCTTGCCTTGTTGTAACGTCATTGCGGATGTTACATTAATCTACAAACAATGGTCGCAACTGGAGAGGCTTGCTGTTTTTTATTTTTTATTACATCAATAAATGTGAGGATTTTTGCATTTATTTGTATTTAATTTTGCTATTATCTAAATGTATTATTATTGCTGTTGCTAATATTTTACTTGTTGTGGTTTATTTGTTACTAATTTATATCAAGGTGTTAAAGTTGAGTTTTGGTGGTGCAATAAATACTCATGGGTTCAAATTAATGAATAATTGTCTAATTGTGATTACAATATCAAATCAAAAAATCGTGATCATATTTTTGCCATAGTTGGAAAAGTACCATATTTTTCGCACTATAATACACATTGCAGATAAACCGGTTTATTCAGGTCTATTTTAAAACACAGGCACATAAGGCGCATTTAAGAGGTTTTATTATGATTTTTTTTCTACATTTAAAGCACTTCATTGTGGTTTACATAACATGCAATGGTGGTTCTTTGGTCAGCATTTCGCGTTGATTTTGTTTTACAGACTGTGATGTTTTCTGAACATCTTTACAGGATGAGCCCTTGGTCACAACAAAGACTTGGTTGAGCAAATAAACTAACGTCAATTTCAGCCCTAGTGATACATATCATAATTGTGGGTCCAATCCACCATATATTTGCTGTTGATTTTCATAGCAGAAAATAAAAGCTTAGTTGTTGTTGCTCAACAAACCAAGTGTTTCATTCATCACAGTCATGGATGACCAAACATTGCTGAACAACATTGACACCTCTAGCTTAATGAGACAAAATATAAACTTCACACTAGGGCTGGGCGATATATCGATATAAACGATATAGAAAATAACTATATTGTAATATTCGAGTATATGTTCTCAAGCAGTTGCTTTTAGCTGCGGGCATTACACTACAGGCTCTTCTCACTCCTTCTCACAGAGATGTAAAACAAGCGCGCCTTCTTACATATGTCACATACTGTCACGCGTGCAGCGTCATACGCTCTCGTGGCTAACGTTACCTGAGGCAGGTCGTGCAAGCACAGCAAGTGACATTACGAGAGAGAAGGTGCGAAACTGATCACAAATGGAGGAATAACAATTATTGCCCAAAAAAACAGCAGGGGGTCCATCATCTGGCGGTGGTTTGGCTTCAAGCGGCAAGATATTTGGCAGACAACAGCAGTATGCAAAGTATGCAGCAGAAGTGTTGCTAAAAAAAAGGTAGCAGCACTACTAATTTGTTCTTAAATTTAAAAAGTCACCCGCGAGAGAATGAAGAGTATTCAATAAATACAGTTTTGGTGAATTGACTTAGTTGTGATCCCTCTCTGCATGAAAGTTTAAAAGTAGCATATATTAATGCAGTATGAAAAAGAATGTTTTAATGTAGACACATAGAATCATCATACTGCTGTGATTATATGCATCAAGTGTTCATTCAAGGCCGAGGCAAAACATCGTAATATATATCATATATCGCGATATGGCATAAAAATACAGCGATATTAATAAAAGCCAATATCGCCCAGCCCTACTTCACACCATTAAAAGAACTGCAAACATGAATTGTAGAGGAGACAGTTTTTGTAGCAGGAAATGAACTACACAACAACTTATCTTTTTTCTCATTAGCCTCACGCTCACAGCTGCACGGCATTTGTTATGGCAATCTAATACGGTACTTACCTATGTACAAAGAAGTCCAACATTGTATTTCATGGACTAATGCTTAATTAGTGGACCGCCGATGTAAAGACATGATGTGCCTTCAAGCTTTTCTTCTTGTGCCTTCAAGCTTTTCTTCTTGTGTCAATGAAGTTTGGTTGAGGCGAGCAATATTGTCAACTTTGGCAATGGTTCGTAATATTTTCGAGGGTAATTATATTATAGGAGTTCACACATGCACACATTGCAACGCTTTTTTTCGCCACACAGCAGAACATTGATTGTAACGTAACAACAATCATTTGTGCAAAATTAACACTTCAGTTTGTATTGATTAAAGCAAGCTTTAACAAACTGAACATCACATAACTTTAACAACCCACTCTCACATCAGACCCTCACGACAATGCAATATGGAGTATAAACAATAAACCGCTGAACGTTCACATTCTCTTAACATTCGACTCTTATCTTATTTACTTTCCTGACTACCTCCTTAAAATGTTGTAATCAATCAGAAATATTAAACAGATAAAATGACACCAAACATGGGGAAGTGTGATGTGTTTGCATAACACCTATCATGCACTGTAGTATGTGTAATTTTAAATTGTATTTAGTGCTTTAATGTGTTTTATAAAGTCCACAAAGTTCAATGAATGGGGGAGGTTCGACCATGTGTTGACTTTATTTGTTGGTTGTAGTCAATTTATTACCTCAGTGGTAAAGTTGTTAGGATTGGATCAGATAAATTAATGCTGTGCTCAAGTCCCTTTTCAAATAATACACATTGTAATTGACCATCGATTCTTTCATCCACCACAAGAGGGCAGCAAGATCATCCATCCATCCATCCTTTTTCTACCGCTTGTCCCTTTCGGGCTCACAGGGTGGCTAGAGCCTATCCCAGCTGCACTCGGTACACCTTGGACAAGTCTCAACCTCATCCCAGGGCCAACATAGATAGACAGATAATCATTCACACTCACTTTCACACACTAGGGCCAATTTACAACTCCCACTGCCTGAAGAAGGCAGCCAACATACTCAACGACACATCCCACCCCAGCAACAGCCACTTCGAACGGCTGTCTTCCGGCAGACGTTTCACAACCACGCGAACCCGCACAAATAGACTCAAGAACAGTTTCTACCCCCGGGCCATAACTGCACTAAACCTAGCTGGAATGTAAAAAAATAAAATGAAAAATAAATCACGATCCGGGACTGTGCAATCAGTGGTTACATGCCAACTGGACAATATTTACCATATTTATTTACATATTTAATCCACAATAAAAGCCTGCACAGCATAGAAGGTAGGAAATACTGACTCCTACCCCCTCAGCACACTGGGAATCAGCATTACTCCTCTAGTCAGTTTTACCAGTCACTTTATCATTTTTATTGTCTCGTTTTTTACATTGCCTCTTAGAGTGGTCTTAGGCCATATTGTATATTGCATATTGTGTATATTGTGTTGTTTCTGTATATTGTGTGGTTTCTTCTTTTTTTTAAATGCAAAGCACCTCAGGGAAGCAACCTAAATTTTGTTGGACCTGTACCTGTACATGCACAATGACAATAAAGATCATTCATTCACCAATCCGTACCCGAAGAGAATCCAAGAATTCCCGTAGAGAACATGTAACCTCCACACAGAAAGACCCCAAGCCCGGGAATCGAACCCAAAACCTTCCTGCTGTTAGGCACATGCATTATCCACTATTTCCACAGTGCTGCAGAAAGATCACTTTGGTTCCTTCGAAAATATCTCCTGTTATTTTTTGGTGCTAAATTAACCAAAACATTCGCGACACGTAAAACATGTCAAAATAAAAAATTATGTTAAAATAACAACTGAAAGCCTTGTCCAGCTGATTACTGACATGTACTTTTTATGTTTAGCTAAATTATCGGCCTCCTTGTCTACCATAGATCGGTATTCGCACTGGAAAAAACTTTATTGGTCAATCTGTACTGCAATCAAGTGGCCTAAAACATTTTTCAAAAATGTTGCTGAATGACTTCCTGACAATGAAATTGCTTTTGTGCCTTTTTATAAGCTAGTTTATTAATTTAATTACGCAAATAAAATATTAAAAGATACATTTAAACATTATGATTAAAATCGCTAAACACCCAGACCTCATTATGTTGAAAGCAGCTGTCAGAGTTTATCAAGCATTTAATGTATCATATCTAAATTGCCAAAATACCTGTGGCAGTTAGGGGCGTGGTCACCATGACATCATTGTATAACATGCATAATTTAATATGATGTATATAATTTTCTGCAACAAGGCTAAAAAATGTATGCATTTAAAAACAAATCTGTGTTATGAATTAGTATTAACATATGTGTTAAAATTATTTTGTTTTGCTCTATTTTCAATTGTTGCTGCCTTTTATACAATGTTTTTTTGAGAATTTTTCAGGTGTCGACTCCTCTGAATCAAATCTTCAACTAGCAGTCCATAATAGACAGTTCTTACAAACCTATATATTTATCATGACAATATTAGGTTATTGACATAAGGGTTTTTGTAATTTAAACTTTTTACCCTTGGGAACATTATAAATTATATGCAATTACTTTTTTATGCCTGGTAACTTTCTATCTCTGAGACAAAGTTAGAAATGTGTGAAACTTTAAAGTACATTGATAAGAAATTGTAAATACAGTAACAGTCACATTTCAAGTCAGTCAATATCAATAACCAAACATGTCAATTAAATTGTATTAAATAGTAAATCATGTATCTGTTTTGTTTTTCCAGGAAATTGTACTTGGGGTATGAACTGTCGGTTTATCCACCCGGGGGTTAATGACAAAGGGAACTATTCCCTCATCAGTAAGCCAGACCTTTTTTCACCTAATGGAGCTCAACCTGGAGGACCCCTCCCACTTCTACCCAACAACCCCTGGGTATGTTATTCTATCATTAAATTGTGTGTTTAGTACTGGTAAAACAAAATGTCCAAAAGGAACATCAGTCAGTGTTTTCTTATGTACTGTTATCAGAGCTGCCAACTCCCAGTTTCTTTTTGAGACTCAGAAATGTCCCTTTTCTACCAACATCCTGGCCTAAGTTAAGAAAATCTTTTGTATTCAGAAGTCAATTCAGGGCCAATATCACATTCTGCACAGAAGGAGTAAAAGCTGATAGATTCTATGTATAATAAATATATAATAAACATAGCAAAAGCCAGAAGCAAAAAAAAGGGGATCCAGAGCTTTTTCACAGGTTAATGTTCAATTTTTTTCCTGACATTTAAAATGTTTTCATTTTATCACCTTTTCAAATATGTAAGCTGATATGTCAAGTTGTTGTTTTTTTTCAAACTCGCAATATTAACCTTCTGTGTTTATACTTAGCGTATATGAAAATTAAATTATAAAACTCATGGGCCATCAAATGAGTTTATAAATAACACTGCAATGCAAGTGTGTATTAATATTAAAAAAAAACTGTTATAAATTTAAATGATTGTGTGCTGTCCAAAATTTAACTGCATTCATTTTCAGTACAAACACTATTAAGTTTAGCTGGTGAAATCTAATTTAAGAGTGTTAACTTTTCAGTTCTACTACTACAATTTAAACTTTTGCTATTAATCCACTTACTTTTCATTTTAAAAATTGGTGCACGTAATTGGTATCAAATTGTCTACAAACCAGGAGCTCGGCCCCCTTGTACTCTTGCTACAAATACTCACCCTTAAAAAAATCTATTGAATTGCAAACACCAAATGTTGGCAGCTTCGTTGTTAAGTAATATACAATAATCCACTTACTTTTAATTTAAAAAATTGGTGCACGTAATTGGTATCAAATTGTCTACAAACCAGGCGCTCGGCCACCTTGAACCCTTGCTACAAATTCTCGCCCTTAAAAAAATCTATTGAATTGCAAACCCAAATGTTGGCAGCTTCGTTGTTAAGTAATATACAATAATCATCCATATTATCGTATGCTATACGCTGCATATTGTTGTGTAAAAATAAACAAAAAAACATCTGACAACTAAAATTGATCTTTGCATCTGTCAGGCTGCACCTACTGTAGAGGAGCTTCCTCCACCTCCACCTCCTGTCGATCCTCCTGTGGAAAGTGCGTGGGAGAGAGGCCTCAGGCACGCAAAAGAGGTATTTAATGAAACCGTGTAAAAAAAATTGTGGGCGAGCTGTCACTTGACATGCATTTTTTAAACAAACTTCATATATTTGTTATGCCCGACCTATCCACCCACTATCCTTTGTCTTCCGCTTATCCAGTCGGAATTCCCTGTCTCTGGTCACCTCCTCCAGGTCCACGAGATAGAGCTGCTGTAACACATAATCCCTTTAGCTTGTCCTAGGTCTACTACAAGGCTACCTGGTTCATTATGCTTGGAACATGTCAACCTGGAGGCACCCTGAGGCATTTTATCTAGATGCTCAAGCCATTACAACTGAATCCTCTAGGCGTAAAAGCTACACTCTAAGCCTCTCCTGAATGACCAAGGGGTTAATCTCTGGAGCTTCCGTGTAGTCATTAGGAGACCCCGTCTCCATCTTATTTTGTTATAGCACTTTGTCGAGTTTGAGCAACATGCCATTCTCTGATGCAATTCTACAGGTGGTGTTTTGCGTAAGGTCAACTCCTTGAGCAATCTCAACTTTTATCGACCATTTAGCTTGTTAGCGTCCTTCATTGATCAAAAAATGGCAGCAATGTTATTGGAGTTCGAACTAATTGATGTTGCAATTTTCACTTTGTTCTAAATGTTTATCCAAAATTGCAGAGTTAGAATGTAAATAAGACACAATAACTCTGGAAATTATATACCAAAAGCCAAGTAAACATAGTCTTTGTAGTTGCAATCCTGGGCTAAATTATTTTGCAGGACGGTTTGGAGAGAGAGGAGCAAACCGGTGATGGGAATGCTGGCAGGTTGGCACAGAAGCGTAAACAAAGCTTTATACTCAACCAGATTCCAGCCGCCCTGCAGATGAAACACATTTCGGCCACTTGTATAATTTTAGTCACTACCCAAATTTTGTGACTATAAGTGAGGGTAAGTGCATGCTGTAGAAGGGTACGGCGTGGCGAAGTTGGGAGAGTGGCCGTGCCAGCAATCTGAGGGTTACTGGTTCAATCCCCACCTTCTACCATCCTAGTCACGTCCGTTGTGTCCTTGAGCAAGACGCTTCACCCTTGCTCCTGATGGGTCTTGGTTAACGCCTTGCATGGCAGTTCCCGCAACAACCATTTATTGACTGGGAACTTAGTCGCATTTAAATAGCTAAATTTGAAACTGAAATGTTGTCTGTCGTGTTGAATGTGTTGCTTATTTTTATAGTTGGCTATTTCTATTAGTTCAGATTTCATTAAAAGCTTATCTTTCGGTCCCCTGGGGTGGGGGGCTGCCCACATATGTGGTCCTCTCCAAGGTTTCTCATAATCATTGTCACTGTCACCGACGTCCCACTGGGTGTGAGTTTTTCCTTGCCCTTATGTGGGCTCTGTACGGAGGATGTTGTTGTGGTTTGTGCTGCCCTTTGAGACACTTGTGATTTAGGGCTATATAAATAAATATTGATTGATTGTTGGATGGATTATCAAACATATAATTTAATAGCTTCCTGTTGTTGACCTCCAAGTGCCCACATCCCCAAAGCACTCTGCCACATATACAAAGGGACGTACTTGTGCCGCAATTTGTCTTATTTGATTGTAATGTTTGAATGTGTGCTAATTGGTGTAGTTTTCAACACTGGTCTGTGTAGCATTTACACTTGAACACAAATGAAGTTAACCTCACCAGAGTTCACTTGTCTGGTTTTGCTTGTTTTGTGTTTGGTTACTCGGTTTCACACTTAACCAAATGTCAAAGTTTGTTTTAAAAAAAAAAAAACAAGTGTGAACACAGGCAACAGTGTACAGGCAAAATAAATTTTGACTTGACTGCTTGCCTTTGATTAAGATTTGGTAATACTGTTTTTTTTTTTGTGTTCCCGGTAGATGTTGAAGAAGGCCACCATCCGTAAGGAGCAAGAGCCAGACTTCGAAGAAAAACGTTTTAATGTGACTATTGGAGAGGATGAGAGGGAATTCGACAAGGAAAATGATTTCTTCAGGGAACGCAGCTATCGCATTATCAGAGAGTATGACTTAACCGCAATTGTTTCATTTCTAATCAGGATGCGTTGGTCTTTCACATGTAACAATTGTGCATGTTGAAAGGCACAAGTTGAATGTTAGTATCACCAAGGTTCTATCTTGGCTAATGTGATCGTGTTACATTTATAAATATTTTTTAAGTATTTTTGGTGAGATGAGACACCAAGATATTTAACCAAAATTAGCTAATACATTGTTTCACTGAAGTATAATGTTTTAGCCTTTGTCACTTAAGCAAATATACTTTTTTTAATGAAAACACTTTCTTATTTAATATTTGAATTGTTCTTTCAGTGAAACTGACTTGAGAGAGCCAATGTATGGGTAAGTATTGACTCTTTTCAACTCTGTGGACAGCTTAATGTATCAATTTAGTGTAGTAAGAGTTAGGGCTTTACAAGTAATCCATTTTAAATCGTAATCCGATTCACTATTTATAACAATGTTGTTTTTTATTAAAAATGCATCTTTATTATTAATTTCACAATGTTTAAAAAAATGCATTGTTAAATTGATGTTCACCTCATGCGTTGCACCTCCAAGCTATGCTCCTCCTTGTGATAGTGCGCTAAACTCCAGTCTTCACAGACGAATGGCAATTCACACACACGCACATTTGTCAGTGTTTTGTTTTTAACCATTGATTTGTGGCTACAAATAAACTCACAAATGCAGATTTGGCGCATCCAGGTTTTCCCTTGTTTTTAAACGAATTGTAATGAATGTGTGGTGGATGTATCGAAAGTCCGCTTCACAACAGCTAATACAAACTTGTTTTGCCAGAGAATAAAATGCAGGAGGATGCTTCTCTGGTGCCAATTTTGCAACTGACGCTATATTTAGCATATGCTTTAACTGGAACAAGAGTGTCTTTGAGCCATGCAATTATTCAATATTCAAATACAAACAGTAATAATAGGCAAAGCGAAAAGCCTCCCCCACAGCGAGCATACAATTGCATGCATAATGTTATATTTGTTTGTTTCAAAAACATAGAAACAACAGCTTACAGTAGCAAATGAACTCTTTATTTACAACTCTGCGGGATACTTTTGTTCATTTCTCTGCTAGTATCTCTTTACTTTCTGGCTCCGCTCTACCGCTATGACTTTTGGGTAATGTTGTTATTCTACAAATACCAACACACAGAAAACCTCCAGAAGAACCTTCATTTTCATAAGTGCTAAGAACTACAAGAGTACTGTAGATAATGGCAGGTTCTACACTATTAAAACATTTCATTACATTCATTGATTGGTCGGCAATAAGTTATTACTTCAACGCCTTCCTTTTTTTTACACCGGAAGTGAAGTTAAGTTAATGTGTTTACATGTAAAAGTTATGTTGTGAATGAACTATCAGTAAAATACATGGAGAAGGGGCAGAATTAGATATAAGATTTGCTTGAGGAACCTACAAATTTAAGTCTGAAGTAAATGTTTTTGTTGTGTGTCTTGATGTTTTTTCTAAATTTGTCTTCTCTGCAGTGATGCATATGCTGAGCCCTACTATGATTATGAAATGGAGGCCCTATGGCGAGGTGGACAGTATGAAAACTTCAGAGTGCAGTATACAGAAGCGCCTCTTCCTTACCACTATAGTGTAAGTATCATCCATTGGCCATTAGTAGAATTGTAAAAGAAAAACATGTACTTGGATAGTGCAGATGGGGCTGGTGGTATGGCTTACAGCTCTCTTGGAGCTCAGAGCTTAAACATTTGTCAACATAGACACTGCATTAAGTGGGTTTGTAGAAGCAGACCCACCCTATTAACTAATGCAAAAATGCGAGAAAATTAAAGTGCCTTTTTGTCTTTGTATATTATGCAAGGAAATTGACCTCACTTCATAAATAGTTTATTTAACAATGTGATTTATTTGAATGTCTTTTACTCAATCAGTTACCTACATGCACACACAAATATACTTAGGATACAAAATTTGCATTAATATGAAGTTCAACTCGCTGTAGTCTTGAGTATTATATAGTATATACCAAGTTCTCTTACTCTGTGACAACACAATAGAAACTTACTACTGGATAAAATTGATTATTTAACCAAGTTCGAGTTGTGATCATCAATGTAAAGATCTAAATAAATATAAAATTGATATTATGGATTGTGTTTTGTAACTGAGATTCTTGTAGGATCACCACTAAAGAAAAGACTACAGCAGTACTTTTGAAGTTCTTTTTTTTTACAACTTCATCTCCCTGCAAGCAGCAATGTTGTCAAGGGCGCCCAAAAAAACAAGCGCACTTTTCTGGCTTTCACGATAAAATTGCTGTGCGTTACATCCTGTCTGACCGCTCTGATAAAAAACGAGTCTTAAAACAATAACTTGCATGTTTACTCTTATTATTTTGCCCTTGAAGAAACCTAAATGCAGTTTGTAGTGATAGAATGTAGCAATAGAATTACACTTTGACTTTCAACATTTTCACGTGAAAATCCTTTTCTATTTAAAAATTGGACTTTTGAGACTTTTAAGAAAGTTTAAACTGTCTGATGTAGTTGATGGTGAAAACAACGTACATTAGAAAATATGTTGTAAAAGATTTGAGACATTTTCAATATTTAAGTGTAGATCGAATCGTGATTCATCAATTTAGAACATTATAAATCAAACTTTTAATCAATTTGAAAAATATGCTATGATACTCAGGCTTTCATAGATGCCCAACCATCTTTTAAAAAATAAATCAGTAAGAAGTAGTAGTAATATGTATGTTTTGCTTGAATAGTACACTATTTGGTTGGTGGTTAATCATTGTTGTTGTTTATCAATTTGGTTACTATTACAGGAGCGTGAACGGGAAAGGGACCCTCGAGAGCGTCACAGAGATAGAGAGCGAGAGAGAGATCACCGTGAGAGGGAGCGCCGACAGAGGGAACGAGAGCGGGAGAGAGAGCGGGAGAAGGAGCGATTAAGGCGAAAAGAGGAGTGGGAGAGAGACCGGATAAAGCGAGATGACAAGGAGAGACCAAAGATGCGTCCGCCTCGAGACATCCGAGAGAAGAAAGATGAAAACAAACTCAAACCACAGTCACCTTTAATTCTGCCTCCCAAGTAAGTAACATTTCTGTTCGATCAATGTCTCATCTTCATAATGAAGGAAGCAGCTACAACATCATATAGCTGTAGAGTTGGGTACTTTAGTAGTTTGGTTAGTGCCTACTTTTATAGGCACTAACCAAATTCTATCAGTACTCCAGAGTATCGATTTATGTCAAGTCAATGTACATTGAACGTACAGGCCATGCTGTCTTAGCACACAGTGACATGGAGGTGTTTTCATGGTGGTCTCTGGGACTGCTGAACAGGGTAGGAGGCCACATCGCTCGCCAAATATAACAAATAAAAATAATGGCAGCGGCGGCGGCGATGACCAAGAAGAACGCGCAGTTGGAATATAATTATAACACTCTATGTACATATTTATATACATATTTATATAATATTTACATATTTATATAATATGTAACTACAAGCTCCATTCACAGAAAGAGTCCCATTGCTTTTATGAGCGGTCGAGCGAGTCAAAAGCCCGGGGGGGGGATTTTTTTTTTTTTTAAATAAATGAATGTGTGGGAAACCCTGGCTGTTGCTCTATCACTGAGGGGGAGAGCTAGAGATACAGCTTTGGAAATACCTGCGGATGATTTGAACAAAGATGATTGGATGGAGACCCTTGTAAAGGCATTGGATAATGTATTCTTAAAATAAGAAAAGGGCAGAGCTTACACGGACTTTGACAATATTCGGAGAGAAAACTAAGTTTCCATGGCGGATTACATCGTTCAGTTCGAGCAGAGGTACAACAAAATGCGCAAATTTGACATGGTTCTTCCCGACGCTGTTTTGGCATTCAAGTTGTTGGATACAGCCAGTCTTGATGTTAAAGATAAACAGCTTGCGCTTACAGCTTGTTCAACACTTACATTTGCAAGCATGAAGTCAGCTCTAAAAAGGATTTTTGGTGACAATATGAAGCCGCCCACATGCAGCGGGGGAATTAATGTGCGTAAAGATGTTGCTTTCTATGTGGATCAAAGAAAAAGACGGAAGGAAATTTTGTTCCCAACCCGACCAAAAGAGGGTGCCATTGACTTCCTCAAAGCCACTAGATAGGTACGGTAGGAGGTGAAAGTGTGTAATTTGCCAGAGTACATTTCACTGGGCTAAGGACTGCCCAAATAAGGCTGAACATGTAAAAATGACAGAGGAAAATGAAGAGACAGAAGCACTTGAAGAGTGCAATGTTATATTGTTTACTAAAGAGTCAGTATCTGATGCTGAAATATTCGTGGTAGAAGCCCTAGGTTCAGCTGTAATTGACACTCCATGCACCAGAACAGTCTGTGGTGAAAAATGGCTGGACAATTACATTCATACACTGAAAGAGAGTGACAAGAAAAAAATTGAAAATACACAAACTAGAAGAGCTTTTAAGTTTGGTGATGGACAAGTTGTTCATTCCATAAAAAAAGTGAAAGTCCCATCTAAAATAGGCCAAACCAGGTGCTACATAGAGACTGAGGTGGTCTCCGTGAACATTCCTTTACTACTAAGTAAAACATCACTTAAGAGGGCAAAAGCAGTGCTTGACATTGAGAATGATAAAGCCACAATGTTTCAGCAACCAGTGCCTCTTGAGATTACATCCTCAGGACACTACTGTGTAAGCATAGTGGACAGAGATTGCACAGCCACCCATGAGAATGAACCCCAAACTGATGAAGTTCCGGCCATAAGAGATGGCATGAGTAAATGGGTAGGACAGCACATTTCAGCATTACATGAAGCAAGGACAGCATTTACTGAGGCAGAGTGCTCTGAGAGAATTGCTAGGTCGAGCGGGAAAGGCAACTGGAAAACAGAAGGACTGGTACAATCTGGAGTACACAGAGCCAGTTAGCCTCACTGGCACAAAAAGGTCTGCTGACCTTTCACAGGTTGACACACTGCAGATTCAGTCATTGGACAGGGTGGAACAGCCATCTGATCACGAGAATGTACTTGTTACAAAGGATGTGTCGTTTGAATCAGCTAAACTTACTGAAATCAGTAACTGGGAGAAACACGGTGTGTTTGATGAAGTAAAAAACATGGGACAAAAATTAATTTCCACAAGGTGGGTGTGCATACTCAGACACACCAGATGGCATAGTTCCAAAAGCAAGGCTCATGGCGAGAGGTTTTGAAGAGCTAAACACAAAAGATCTCCCAAAAGACTCACCAACATGTGCCTCAGAGTCTCTTAGACTACTCATGTCTGTGATAAGTCAAAACCGATGGACACCCCACTCTATGGACATTAAGTCAGCATTCCTTCAAGGAAATTAGTTATCCCGAAACATCTATGTTCGTCCACCACCTGAAGCTAAGAGTGAGGGAACTCTATGGAAGCTAAACAGATGTGTTTATGGACTAAATGATGCATCACTATATTGGTACAATGTTGCAAACTGGAGGAAATATGTCACAAGTTGACCCTGCTATATTTTATTGGTTTGATAAAAATTGTATTATGTCTGGGGTGCTTGCTTGCAATGTCGATGATTTCATCTGGGGCGGTTCACAGATTTTTGCAACAGTAATCCCTCACCTGCAATCTGTCTTTCAAGTGGGCAGAGAAGAACATGACAGTTTTTGCTATGTTGGCATGGAGTATGTCACTGCAAATGGAGTGATATGTATGCATCAGGACAATTACATACATAATCTCCAGCCAATTCAAATAGACATCTCCAGAGCCATGAGACAGGATGCTCTTTTGACTGAAAGTGAAATTGATGACTTGAGATCAGGTCAACTTCTGTGGGTTGCCAGACAAAGTAGACCGGATATTATGTTTGATACATGTGTCCTTGCAGCTAACATAAAACATGCTACTGTGCAGACTTTACATCAGTGGTCCCCAACCACCGGGCCGCAGAATAATTTTTTATTAATTTTTTTTTTTTTTTTAATTATATATTTTTTTTATATGTTTTTATTAAATCAACATAAAGAACACAATATACACTTACAATTAGTGCACCAACCGCAAAAACCTCCCTTTTTCATGACAGAGCATGTCTCACCAATAGTGTGTGTCACTGATAACCACTCCTTTGCTGACGCCATCAAGTCTACTAAGTCAGTGACAGAGAAAAGGCTCTGCCTTGAAATAAGGGGCATCAAAGAACTTCTTCAGAGTAAAAGAATCCAACAGATACTCTGGGAACCTACAGTAGAGCAGCTAGCTGACTGTTTGATAAAACGAGGTGCATCCGCACTTCAGCTCCTAAAGGCACTCAGTGTTGGAGAATGGAAACTGGAATAGAGACTATTCTTTTGTGGACATTTTTTTGTACAGGATTTTTTTTGTTAGTCACTATGGTCTTACATTTTTATACTTATGGACATTAATAACAGACTGTGACTTTGTGTTTATAAAAAAAAAAAGTGGGAGATTGTAAATGTTCTGTTTTTGCATTGCGCACTTTTATGGTACTTACGGTTCAGCCACTCTTTTATTGTATTTACGGTACCTCCCAGCATGCATTGCTCTATGCACGGGCTCCGGTTGTTGGTCAGTTAAGGTGAATGGCGGTGGCCAGTTTGTTATTGTGTTCCTTGAATTTACACTGAGTAAAATGTACTTCTACAAAGAAGAAGGTTGTCATTGAGTTATCATAAGTACTTTTTGAGCAGATTCAAAAATACCTCAATAAGAATGATAACTGTGATAATTCTGGTCACGATAACCCAGATATGATTTTTTCTTATTGTTCCATTCCTAGTCCAATCATCTTACAGACAGAAATATTCAGTAACGAAAGGCATTCGATGACTGCTTCTTGGCTGAGCCGGTTTTTCTCGCGCAGCAGTGTGCTCCAACTCTGTGACTTAATCATCTTTACTCAACAGCATGTAATTTCTTTCTCTACGTGGTCAGGTGTTCATCATTTCGCGTGTTGAGGCGTGATTGCATTAATGAAATGACATGTCTTGATTTCGACTTTGTAGACAATTTTAAGGCTATGAATGAGTATAAAAAGGTAACTGAAAGATTGATCACATTCTAGTCAGCTAAGTTGCACACGGTCTTCTCGGAATTAGGTACAGTTTTTGTGTAGTTGGGTTTGAATGTTTTCCGGCAAGCAGTATTTTCCAGCGCAGACTGGAACTTCTGAAACTTGTCTTTCCTCAAGGGGGAAATGTTATACTTTGATCATTTTGGTGGAAACATAGACAGGTTTTCAGGTAGTCCCTTTTCAAATTCCCTATGAATTTTAAAAGTTTCTGAAAAAATTATTGGGTTGGAATAGCGGCTGTTAACAAACTCGAGTGCTAGTTGTCTCTTCAATTTTAAGTCAACAGTTGTTGCTGTCTCACTAAGCTTACTAAAGCTTACACGTGTGTGTGTGCTTTGTGGGTCAGTGGGGATCTGAATTTTTTTGTTATTGGTTTGCATGTTCTCCCCGTGACTGTGTGGGTTCCCTCCGGGTACTCCGGCTTCCTCCCACTTCCAAAGACATGCCCCTAGGTATAGGTAGATTGGTAACAGTAAATTAGCCCTAGTGTGTGAATGTGAATGTTGTCTATCTGGGTTGGCCCTGTGATGAGGTGGCAACTTGTCCAGGGTGTACCCCGCCTATGGCCCGAATGCAGCTGAGATAGGTTTCAGCACCCCTCATGACCCTGAAAGGGACAAGCGGTAGAAAAATGGATGGATGGATGGGCTGATGATTAAATACAACCTTTGGCTTTGTTGTTGTTGTGTCTCTGTGTGAAAATGTATTTACCATGAAATTATGGACTCATCATGTCCTTATAAAGGGGTAAACATAAAAAGTCAGTAGAGGATCGAATAATTATTAGCCCTACTGTACAGTATGCCCCCGTTAATAAGAAACATTTGTGATCATTTAAATACTACTGGCAAGTTTTTGCTGAGATTGGTCGTGAATAGGGTTGAAAGAAAATGGAAATTTCTTCAGTATTACCACTTATGGCATCAAAGTCAGGTCGGGTCAGAAAATGTATTTGAAAAATGTCCATGTACTTGTGGATACACAATAAAGATGCTTTACAGATTACATAATTTGAAAATATTCAGAGATTTATTTAGAAAAATAAAATAAAAAATATCTCTGTACATTTTTCTTTGCAATAATCTGAAACCACTAATATAATAAATTAAGCACTTTTGAAATGTTGCTTGATTGTCAATGTAGATGAAGATGGACTAATTCAGCAATGGTATTTACTTGAATGACATCAACAAATTTGATTATTAATATAAACTATTATCTTTTGCATGGACAGTTAATTTTCTGTGCTATTTAAAAATACCCGAATATACTTTAATTTACATTGTTTTTATGGAGATCAAATATTTTTACAAAAATATGCTTTGTAAATAAAATAAACTTGATCAGTCACAAGTAAAACAAAGGGGCTTTTAGCTCTTTTAATTTTGTCAAATTACGTTGGTAGGGTGAGGACCCTTGCTCTACATTCTCACAAATGTGATGCAGCACTGTTTGCTTTAACCCTTTTATCAACGCACTCCAAATTGCTCATGTCTGATTATGCATTTCCGGAATCATCAAGTAAATTAATTATACTTGAAGCACTCTTTAAACATCGTCATCACCTGTTGATCTCCTTATTTTCTCACGTGAGGCCTGAACAAATAAAACTCTTTGTTACTAATTGCTCTGGGGCTTAAAATAGCTCATCAAGATTCTATTTTTAGTTCTAGTGTCACGGTGAATAGCGTCATCTATTTGTACTTACAGCACCACTGTGGAATGTGTTATTTACTCTTCCTGAGCAAAAAGATGCCACACGCATGCTGAGAATGAGATAATCGCGTCCCTTTGCCAAATATGTTTTTAATTCTTCCTTGTTGCGTTTAGTTAAAAGCTTAAACCTGTAGCTGCTCAATTTGGTTGAAAAGCAGTGACTAATCACATTGTAGTTAGCCTAAATATCCGTAAAGGCTTTAAAACAAAGTATTTTAAGCATCTGAAATACAAAAGTGGGAATCACCCCATGCATTTTTATTTTCACCAATATTTGGAATCATGCTTGTTGAAGTCCATGCAAAAAATAAACTCAGTTATTTGAGGTTTTTAACTTATCTTCTTAACCTGCTACCTAGTAAAATCAAGTAAAGTATTCTTGCATATTTTCGACTGAAACCCTTTTAATTTCTAAAAGCTGATGTTCCTTGGCGCTAGAAATTTTCAAAATGGGTAGAATGTGCCGTGGGCCTTCAAAATGGCATAGTAGGTTTTGGGGTGGAGGAGTCTGGTCGGGTGGTGGTTAGCTTGAAGCTAACAGCTAGCCTCTCTCCATCCTCGAATGATGTCGATCCATCGGGAGATAAAATTGAAGTTTCCATAGATTCACAAAGTTTAATATGTGTCTCTGTCTGACTGTCTGTCTTTATGTCTGTCTGCCTGTGCGTGTCTGTCTGTGCGGTTCCGTCCCATCCATCCATTTTCTGCTACTTGTCCCATTCGGGGTTGCGCGCTTCCGTCCCGTCCATCCATTTTCTGCCGCTTGTCCCCTTCGGGGTCGCAGGGGGTGCTGGAGCCCATTTCAGCTGCATGAAGGCGGTCGTACACCCTGGACATGTCGGCACCTCATCACAGGGCCAACACAGATTGACAGACAACTTTCACATTTACACACTAGGGCCAATTTAATGTTGTCAATCAACCTATCCCTAGGTGCATACATATATGTGTATGTATGTATGTATGTATATATATATATATATATATATATCTTGGAGAGAGAGAAAATTTCGAAAGATGGCACCTGATGGCCATGAGACGTAACTGCACTTTTTGTCCATATATATAAAAAATTGTGTTCATGTATTAAATGTAGGGCTGCCTATTATGGCCAAAGTAATAATTAAGATTATTGTTATCAATATTGATATAATAATTACTGATTGTTAGGTAAAGCAATGTTGAGGTGTGCACATAATACCATCATGTCATTTGTGATGTCTAATAAAAAGACTAGATAAACGTTATCAATACATCTAAAGACAAATATTAGGTTTTTTTTTTATTCATTAATAACATCAACTTGTCAGCTTTTTTGTCATTACATGATGTCTTTATCTCTATTTTTACATTTTGATAGGGGGAGGTTTTTTTTTTTTTTTAAGTTTTGTACATTTAGATGCTGTATCAGGACAAATCCATTAAGAGTTTGAGCAGAAATATGAATAAAGTTAGTCTTTTTTATTAATTTTGAGTGAAAATAGCAGGATGTTTGCATTCAAACATACAGTAATTCCTCTAAAAGTGTGTTTAAAGCCAGCAAGGCAGTGTTGTTGAGCTGTGAAAATGACAGCGCACAACCGTGATGTCATAACAAGCCTCTGTGCCGTGTACACACACACACACTAAGCAGAGAGTTTTGGAACTCTACACTTTGGCCAGCATTTGCAGAAGTCTATGTTTTTAAAGACAAAAGTATACGTTTGCGTGAGACAACGCAGAGATAAGTATGCGTATTTTAAGTATCCGTGTTCGTGTGGACATGGCCTTAGCTTTTTACAGGTTGGACTGTCAGTGTTACAAGTCAATAATATGTGTACAGCAATCCACATGTAGTCTTGTATGAAAGATGTTTTTTTGTCCCAATGTAAAATGTAACCTCATTAACTCCTACCTAGCTAACCCTTTTTAAATCTGTTCACAATTTCTCAATATGCCATACATGGTAACAATGGCATAACTACAAAGTGTAGCCTAACTTAATTTTATTTTGGGATACCTTGCCACCATTAATTGATACAATAGTTAACTGAATGTTTTCTGTCATTTCAGCAGACCAATGGAGCCTCCCACAAAGAAAGAGCTTGTTCCATTAATGAGACAGCCAGATGAATGGAAGGATCCTTGGCGTCGGTCAAAATCCCCTCGAAGAAGATCTGGACTGGGCTCACCACCACGCGGTCGTCGGAGAAATCGTCATTCGGGTTCTTCTGTTTCTCCGTCAAACTCTTCCAGGTAGGAATACCTACGTGGTTAGTGTTTGGATGATGAAAATGTTTTTGTATGTATTGCTGTCATACGATTAACATTTTTAATCGGATTAGTCACAAAAATGCTGTGGACGATTGTCTAGACGACTATAGCAAAATAAACACAATTATTTTTAGTGATGTTGTAATCACGATTAATCATCAATTTCAAAACATGAGTATTTATTTTACCACCAAAACTCAAATTTAGATATGGTTCGAAACAAACCGATATAAATTGAGTAACAAATAAACCAATAATAAGTAATAGCGCTAATAGTACATGTAAATGAAAATAGCAATTTAAAAAACAATTACATTTATTTTTTTGTTTTAATTGTCTTAATCCATCTATTTTACCACCATAGAGTGTATGCTTTTTGTGCCAAATAAAATGTAACAAAAAGATAATGTTTAATTAAATATTTAATTAAATGCACAAATACACATTTATTGGTGCAATACATCTTAGGACAATTTTGACAAGTATTTTAGGTCAAAGTATAATAATTAATGTAAACTTATGAGAGTGCTTTAAGTACATTATGCTTGTGTGAAATACTTCTTTGAAACCTTTTTGTTAGACCGGACGAGAGAAGTGGCCACTCACATGAGGCTGTTTTAAAAAAAAGGGGGGGGGAGCGCCTTTCGAGTTGTGACTGCTGTCTTGTTTGTACATTGATCTTACATTGATGTTGCAGACACAAGCAGATGAGATGTATAGTGGATGTATGGATTGTTCTTGCTTGCTTTAGCTCCGTAGTTTAGTCGCTGTTTCAAGTGACCGTTGCAGCATTGGTTAGTTTAGGAAAGAGCGGTTGACTGTGTCGAGTAAGAATGAGCGATACAGTCAATCAATCAATCAATCAATCAATGTTTATTTACATAGCCCTAAATCACAAATGTCTCAAAGGACTGTACAAACCTTTACGACTACGACATCCTCGGAAGAACCCACAAAAGGGCAAGGAAAACTCATACCCAGTGGGCAGGGAGAATTCACATCCAGTGGGACGCCAGTGACAATGCTGACTATGAGAAACCTTGGAGAGGACCTCAGATGTGGGCAACCACCCCCCCCCAGGGGACCGAAAGCAATGGATGTCGAGCGGGTCTAACATGATACTGTGAAAGTTCAATCCATAGTGGCTCCAACACAGCCGCGAGAGTTATACAGGACACAGTATTCTCCAAACAAATTTTCCTTCTCCTCACAATGACAACATTTCACTCACATGTCTCTGATATTCTGCGTTTTGACAGCAGATTCTGTTTTTTGGCCAATTATGTGACTCTGTTCACGGTTGTGCAAATGCGAAATCGGATGTCTTAGTTTTTTTTAAGTTTAGTGATTATGGATCAGGTATATGAGCGTTGCAATAAAATAAAAGCAGAAATTATGGTGAGATTTTAAACTTCTAATACACCTGCAATTTTTTTCATTCATTCTCTCCTCATCCGTTTCACCGTCACAAGCTCCAGAATTTGCGTGCATGTTATTAATTAATCTTTTTTTTTTTATCATTACAGTTTTATAATTGTGAGAAGCCATTATCAAAATCAGATTAATTGTCCAGCCCTGAGGAGGTAGCGATAAACGGTAATAACAACTACGTTAAAACGGCCAACGCATATTACCGTTTTTAAATAAAAGTCATAAAAATACTGAGATTGATAACTACTCTTTAATAAGCTCACAGACTGTATTGCGCCAACTCTCTATCTTAAATGCTAACATGAAAACAAGAGACATTAACGTCTTTCCTTATTAAGAAACCACATACTCTAATCTAAACACATTACTGTCTGAGCAACTAAGCTATATATAGTTACAGACTGCTGTCTTCCAGAGTGATCGATTGTTCCTCAGAGGAAAAAAGATTTGCTGAACAGAGTAGGACAAACATCCATCAGAAATAAAAAGTAATAATATATTTTATTTCCTATGCACTTTTTATTTAAATACATTTTAAGTGCTGCAGTTCAAACCAATATATAAAACAAAGCCATTGAAACCATTAAAACATAAATACAACGAAATAAAAACACTATCAGTGAAGCATGAGAAACAAAAACAAGAAAATTAGTGTTGGGGTTTAATGGTGGGTGTATCTATTTTAGTTATTTGAAATAGCAATTACTTGGTTAAAATATTTCAGTGTGTGTAAGGTCATTTTGAGCACATTCAACATACTACAATAATATTAACGTGATAATTGTGGAAACAACAACTTTGATATTACATTTTCATATCGTTAAATCCCTAATCACGATTCAATATCTTTCATAATTTCATCCATATTAATTATGTATCATTTACCTTAAAGAAAGAATCAAGAAAGAAAGGAATATATATGCACTTAGGGCCCTATTTTCCCAAGCACATAAGAGTGAAAAGCTACGCAGACTTGTGGATTGTGGCCATATTCCCCTCAACTTAAGTGTCACTATGCGCCTGCATCCATGACAGGCGCTCTGAGTGAAGCAACCCTAAAAAGTGGTCATTACCTGTCAAATCTTACTTTTCTTCTTATATACTGGTATCTGGTTTTGTTTATTTGGGATCTGCATAATTCATGAAAATGTGAAATCAAACCATGAAGGCATGGCAGAGATATTTCTACAACAATTTTGCCTTTTTACATACTTCCTCCAAACAAAGAGGTGGGAATTTTCTCCATTTGTAACTATTTTCCCAAGTATGATGTCAGGGGATATCTCCATTCTATGGTAGTTTTACCCAAAGAGCTTTGGGCAAGTTTTTCATTGTAGTCCGACGTAGTCAATCATTTCTCATTTTTCTCTATCCTCTTGTTGTGGGGCAAACTGGCTCTTACATCAACATGTATCCCCTGCTGTTGTTATTTCTAATACAAAGTAACGTATAGTATAGGGGCAGAATGGCTCAGGTCGTAGAATGGTCTCCTAACCTGAAGGTTGCGGGTTTGATCCTCAGTGCCCTTGTAACAAAGTATCCAGCTGCTACTCATTAGTATATGTGGTCCTTGTTTCAAAGCGCTTTGAATACATTGAAGGTAAAAATGCACTATATAAGTAAAATCCATTTACCATTTAGTTCTAACTTATTTTATGTCAGTAGACTTAAAATGGTACCGCTAAAAACTATAACACGGCTGAAGGGGAGAAGACGCACTTGAAGTTGAGGCCCATAAGTATGACCACCCATTAAACTGCGCATCCGGAAGAAATGGTCAGATAGTGGCTTGAAGATAGTTTGTAAAACATAATCTATGCAATATTTTGATCAAAGAACCACCATTACATGTTATGTCGATCACAAGGAAGTGTTTTCCATCCATCCATCTTCTTCCGCTTATCCGAGGTCGGGTCGCGGGGGCAACAGCCAAAGCAGGGAAACCCAGACTTCCCTCTCCCCAGCCACTTCGTCTAGCTCTTCCCGGGGGATCCTGAGGCGTTCCCAGGCCAGTCAGGAGACATAGTCTTCCCAACGTGTCCTGGGTCTTCCCCGTGGCCTCCTACCGGTTGGACGTGCCCTAAACACCTCCCTAGGGAGGCGTTCGGGGGGCATCCTGACCAGATGCCCGAACCACCTTATCTGGCTCCTCTCGATGTGAAGGAGCAGTGGCTTTACTTTGAGTTCCTCCCGGATGGCAGAGCTTCTCACCCTATCGCTAAGGGAGAGCCCCGCCACACGGCGGAGGAAACTAATTTCGGCCGCTTGTACCCGTGATCTCATCCTTTCGGTCATGACCCAAAGCTCATGACCATAGGTGAGGATGGGAACGTAGATCGACCGGTAAATTGAGAGCTTGGCCTTCCGGCTCAGTTCCTTCTTCACCACAACGGATCGGTATAACGTCCGCATTACTGAAGACGCCGCACCGATCCGCCTGTCGATCTCACGATCCACTCTTCCCTCACTCGTGAACAAGACTCCTAGGTACTTGAACTCCTCCACTTGGGGTAGGGTCTCTTCCCCAAACCGGAGATGGCATTCCACCCTTTTCCGGGCGAGAACCATGGACTCGGACTTGGAGGTGCTGATTCTCATTCCGGTCGCTTCACACTCGGCTGCAAACCGATCCAGGAAGTGTTTTAAATGTAGAAAAAAATCATAATGTGACCCCTTTAAGGATTTTTGACCCTATGCACTTCTGAGGCTGCAATAAGTCCAGTGCCCCAGATAGATGAAACATATTACACTTGAAGTCTGAATGCAGTTGTACGTCACAAGTAATATGATAAAATAGACTTCCTGAAAGTTATCAAATATTCTGATCGCTTCAATTGGAGACGCCTGGAAACATCCATTGATATTACTATAAAAGGACAATAATGTCACTCTAAATGAACTAAAACCAAAATATCCATCAATTTACGTTGCATCTTTGCTTGAGTGGTAGAGAGGACGCAATAACGACGTTAACTCAAAGCAACGGCACAATGGGCCATGTCTAGACTTACAATTTCGGCTGGGTGTTGATTTTTGAACTTTGCAACTTTTTTTTATTTTTTTAGAAAATACACACTAGTCTATCAGACGCAGTAAAAAATAAATAGGTAATCATTAACTATTGCTTTATAGAATGCAATAATGACCAAGAATGAAATTAGCAGAATAATAAAAAAATGTTTTAATTGATTTGATGGACTTTTATTTGACATTTATTGTCAAAATAAGAAAGAGAGACTGAATTGTGTGTGTGTGTGTGTGTGTGTGTGTGTGTGTGTGTGTGTGTGTGTGTGTGTGTGTGTGTGTGTGTATGTGTACTCTATTTTGTATTTTTAAGAGGTATTTCATTACTCCAGGGCATATACTGTAAATTTTCTCTATTGCAGGTCTTCGTCTCACTCTTCATCCTACACAGGCTCTGGATCATCTCGTTCCCGCAGCCGTTCTTCAGTCAGCTCTTACTCCAGCCACTCCTCCCATCGCAGCTCGTTCAGTGGCAGCCGCTCTAGGTGTGTTTGTTTCCACTACCTGTATCTTGCTGCTTGGGTGCAAACATCAGTGCTGATTAAATGTTAACTAGATTATAACTAGGTTAAGATTTTTTGGTTTAAACTGACTACACAACCTATGTGTACCATGTTTTTATTTCTCTTTTTTTTCTAATGAGTTATTAGGATTTCTCCTATAAGTATCTGATCGTGGCGCGGCACCACTGCTAAATTGAAGCCGTCACACCTTAAAAATGTGGGGGGTTTTTTGACGTGAAAATTAAGTAGTAGGTTGTATGAATAGATATATAGCCTATATTATTTCAACACAATTGGCTAGTGTTGCACAGAAAATGTGGCCACTGAAAAACTTGAATCAACCGTAAGAAAGACACACAAGAAAATAGCTTCACCGACTTGAAAGACCAGCAGCTGCCACTGGTATACAGCCTGTGTTACATTGTACAATGATAACAATTATAAAAATAGAGCAAAACGATATAACAAAAAGTAATTACTAATAACACAGACTTATTTTAAAATGTATGTAAAAAAAAAAAAAAAATTGCATAAAATATATACATATAAATGCATCAACAATTATTCAAATTATATAATGAAGTCACATTGACCACGCCCCTCAGTCACACCTCCACCGTCTCATAGAGATTTCAAGATGGGGGAAACCCTATTATGAAATATCTATTTGGTAGGGGTGTAACGGTACACAAAAATTTCGGTTCGGTACGTACCTTGGTTTAGAGGTCACGGTTCGGTTCATTTTCGGTACACTAAGAAAACAACAAAATATTAATTTTTTGGTTACTTATTTACCTAATTTGTACACAATGGCTTGATCCTTTTAACATTGGGAACACTATAATAATTCTGCCCACGTTGATCCACATTAAACTGCTTCAAGTTGTTGCTTGGATGAAATAAAATGACAAAACTTTTCTTCTACATATAAAAAGTGCAACATTAACCAGTTTCAAGTCAACTCATCATGCTTAATTTATTACAGCATTTGGGAAGCCTGTAGTTGATTTTTTCTTATGTAAATGTTATATTTGTATCAACATGTGATAGCAGGGACCCTGCCCTTCAAAACTAGGCTGCTACATTACTAATGATTAATGTAACTATAGATGAAAAATAGTGGCATAGCAATAGGAGAGACTATCCATACCTAAACACCACGGAGTTCATGTAGGCTTTATGATGCACTTACATTATTATATACACTATCAGAGGCAGAAACTCTTCATTTAACATAATGTCCTTTTTTGCTGCTTCAACACACCTCAATCAACACTGTCCGTAACACACACACACACCGGTAAAAGCTAACCAGCCTTTACCTAAAGCCAGTACTGCAAGTGAGCTGAGCTGCAGTTTGTTTCTAGAAGGCAAACAGGCTCATAGTGATGTTTATAAAGTAGTTGACTTGGAAGTGTTTAGTATAATTTGGGGAGAGTCCGTTGCTTCCCTGCTAAACGCCTATCTGCTTGACGCTGAAGCGCTGACTAGATGCGCTCTGAATACGCACTGCTGATTTGCTTGTTATCGCTACTGTTGTAACCAATCAGATGGTTGTGTGGGAGGGACAAAGCAGGGTGCTGTGCAGGAGACAGAGGCAGAACGGAGCGGAGCAGCTTGTTAAGACTTTAGCATAGGCGACTACTTCATATGTTCGTGTGGAACTCGTTCAGTACGCCTCCGCTCCGAACCGGAACCACCATACCGAAACGGTTCAATACAAATACACTTACCGTTACACCCCTACTATTTGGCCAATGAATATCATTATGTCATCATTGATGGCTTTTAATTTGATTTCGCTTTTCAATAAAGCCAGACTGTATCAAGGATCTCTTTTGCGGGACTGTATTTAGTTAACTCGCCCCTACTATTTGGCCAATGAGCATCATTATGTCATCATTGATGGCTTTTAATTTGATTTCGCTTTCCAATAAAGCCAGACTGTATCAAGGATCTCTTTTGCGGGACTGTATTTAGTTAACTCGAACTTAAAATAGTATGTGACTTTTGTGACAATAATTAAATTTTCAAGTATGTTTACATTGGGAGACAAACCCAGTTTTCAGACAAAACATCCCCGTCATAAGATAATTTCTAACCCTAGTGGCAGATTAATCTGTACAATTTTTGGCCCTTAAAATATTAAACTGATTATTGTTCAAGGCTAGTTTTGTTCTTTTTTCAGGTTTGAATGTTGAAGTGACATACAACTTTTTGGGAAATGTGCCCATCACCACAATTCCTATGTGGGACAAAGAACACACATCTTTCCTTTTCCTGTGTGTTCTAAAATGGGGGAAAAAAAACCTTCTTTTACATGTCCGCTAACAATGCAGTTAATGGGGATACAACATTTCCTGCCTATAAATCCCTCAAAAATTATCCAGGAGCCGTTTTATACACACATTGTGTTTGGTCTTACCATAACGTTCTTTTCTTGGTGAAATGATCAAAAAAATGCGTAGCAATGCACGCTACTTCTGTCTACAACAGCGAAGAGAACATGTTCTTTGTTTGCAACTGCGAGTCATGGCAGACTTTTCAACCTGGTTTTTTTTTTTCGCTTTTGAAATTCATTTCGCACAGTCGATCTATGTCCCATGGTAGTAAAAAGCTGTATCTGATACATAATGTCCAAGCTTGGTTATGACTATAGCTATGCCCCACCTATTCAACGCTAACATGAAAACCAGATACGTTAACATCTTTTCCCACTAAGAAATGTAGCCCAATCAAATCTTTTATAAACACGTTGATGTCTAAACAACTAAGATACAGAATTTACAGTAAACATAAAGGATGTGATGTGCTGTCTTTGGACTAAATGATCAATATAAATTTGTGTCACGTTGAAACAGATAGACGTCCGTTCAACAGGTGGTAAACTCGAGTGATGTTACATAAACCGGAATTGAAAAGAACAGAGCACCCAATTTAATTTAAAAAAAGACACATTCTAAAAGGTTTACAAATTAAAATGGGAGAAAAAAAATTTAATTTCAACAAACAAATAAAAATAATAGGTCTCTTATGAAGCCACTAAATTATTTGTTTCCCCTGCCTAGAAAGTATATGTCTCTTGTGTGACTATTTATTTTAGTTATTTTAAAAAATGCAACTTGGTGAAACATTTTTTGTGTGTTATAAGTACTTTTTGAGCAAATTCAACAAAACCATGATGATAATGGTAAATGTGATCACTATGGTCACAATATCTTTATCTAGCCTTTTTATTGTTTGGTTGTGTATTTCGTTCCCCCACACCTCCTTAACAAAGACAAATGTGTTGCTTTTGGTTGTGATTTTCATTTGAGTGCAAAATTTTTAAAAAAGTTTTATTTCTATTACTAGTTTTTTATTTAACTTCGATACGTTCCAATTACAATGTTATAATGTACCCAAAATTTTTTAATTTTTTTTATTGGTGGATTGATCGCTTTAGGATTTGGGACAGCGTTGTCTCTTTACCGTGATGACGGTGAGTGTATGAACAATTTAATTGGTCCTCTGTGACCTGTTAGGGAATTTCACTGGTCTGTCTCGAGCCCTTGATTATTGCTGGCATGTGGAGGCCGTGAACCCGGAAAAATCCATAAATTAGCCGCAGGGTTCAAAGTGTAGTGGAGTCAGTAGTGGCTTATTGACTAGAAATTATGTTACGTTGGTTTCCTGTCACGTACCTGGTTTGTAAGCGTCGCATAAAAGCATAATGTTATACTCTCAGAATTACAACAACAGAAATGTGTGTGCTGAATTGAGCTTAATTTTTGTTCTTGATTCAGGTCGAGATCATTCTCCTCATCTCCCTCACCTAGTCCAACTGCACCAAGGAATGCCAAAAACAAACCAGACCTTCCTCCAGTGCTTGCTAAAGGGTAAATTATGTGCATGTTTTTTTTTTCCCCTTTGATTTGATTAAAAGGCTGTAAAAAATACTGAATTTAATGTTTCGAATACAAACAAGACATTTGACCAGTGTTTTATTTATTGTCACTTCACCATAGGAGCTGATGTTTGATTTAAAAGGGCAATATTTATCATTCATTATCTATTTTTATGATCTTAGCACAAATAGAGGCTGTATTTTTTAACATTCATGAGATATATATATCATGCAGCCTAGGAAGTGCATTATTGCTGCATTTATGTTCAAAGGTATCATTTAAAAAGCCAAAACCACTATTTCATAGCTACTTAGCTTAAGCGCTAAGCAACTTGTCAACACTCGTCTAAATCGACCACAATGTATTTTGCCTTCAATTAGTTGTGCATTGCTAAGGTGCTCCTGCAATATGAAAGTGTCTTACCACAAAGGTTGCAGGATATTTAATTAATACTTACAATCTTCACAAACTCAAAATGTTCAATACTGATTAAGATCTGCTCACTTCATTGCCCGCCAAAATTTTTCAAAACAAATTAGCATCTCTGATAGAAACCTTTTTTGCTTACACATCAGCCATGTGCAGTGTGTTTTAAAATGTGTGCCGTTCTCCTTTCCATAGAATTGCACTGAAGCAGGCAAATGCGCCTCCTCCACGCAGAGATAAGCCTCCTGTAAAGAAAGCTCAGAGTCCGCCACCAACTGGTGGAGCAGTTGGCAGGCCTTTAAAACCCTTGCCAGAGGGAGGAAAGCCTCCTCTCAATCTTCGAGAGTCCGGAACCATGGTTGTTGAGGGAAGTGGTGGGATTGGTAGAAACCCTTCTTCACGGGAACCTGGTAAAACTCCCAACCAGAGGGAAGGAAGACAGAAAGAACGACAGCCTTCTCGTAGGTAAGTGTCTTAGCGTTTTACATATATATATATATATATATATATATATATATATATATATATATATATATATACAGTGAGAGTAAAAAGTATTTGATCCCTTGCTGATTTTGTTGGTTTGCCCACTAATAAAGACATGATCATTCTATACTTTTAATGGTAGATGTATTCTAACAGGGAGAGACAGAATATCAAAACGAAAATCCAGAAAACAACTTTCAAGAATATATTTTAATTCATTTGTATTTCATTGAGGGAAATGAGTATTTTATCCCTCTAGACAAAAGCAGTTAATACTTGGTGGAAAAGCCTTTGTTTGCAAGCACAGCGGTCAGATGTTTGTGGTAGTTAACCACAAGGTTAGCACACATATCAGGGGGAATTTTGGCCCACTCTTCTTTGCAGATCCTCTCGAGATCATTCAGGTTGGTGGGCTGTCGCTTGGCAACTCGGACCTTCAGCTCCCTCCATAGATTTTCAATAGGATTGAGGTCCGGAGACTGGCTGGGCCACTCCACGACCTTAATATGGTTCTTCTTGAGCCACTCCTTTGTTGCCTTTGCTGTATGCTTTGGATCGTTGTCATGTTGGAAGACCCAACTACGGCCCATTTTCAGCTTCCTGGCAGAGGGGAGGATGTTGTCCCTCAAGACTGCACGGTACATGGCTCCATCCATCTTCCCACTGATGCGGTGTAGTAGCCCTGTGCCCTTGGCAGAGAAACACCCCCAAAATATAATGCTTCCACCTCCATGCTTGATGGTGGGCACAGTGTTCTTTGGGTCATAGGCAGCATTTTTCTTTCTCCACACACGACGTGTAGAGTTTAGGCCAAATAGTTCAATTTTGGTCTCGTCTGACCATAGAACCTTCTCCCAATCACTTTGTGCATCTTTGAGGTGATCATTGGCAGACTCTAGGCGGGCCTCCACATGTGCCTTCTTAAGCAGGGGTACCTTTCGGGCACTGCAGGATTTTAACCTATTCCGTCGCAAAGTGTTGCCAACTGTTTTCCTGGTGACTGTGGTCCCAGCTGCCTTGTGGTCATTCACCAACTCCTGCTGAGTGGTTGCAGGACAATTTCTCACAGGTCTCATGATCATTGCAACCCCACGAGGTGAAATCTTCTGTGGAGCACCAGATCAAGGTCCGTTGATGGTCATGTTATATTTTTTACATTTTCTAACAGTTGCACCAGTGGTTGTTACTTTGATTCCCAGCATCTTGCTAATGTTTTTGTAGCCCATTCCAGATTTGTGCAGGTCAACAATCCTGTCTCTGAGGTCCTGAGAGAGTTCTTTTGTCTTACCCATGTTGGAGAGCTTGGAATCTGTCTGAGTCTCTGATCAGGTGTCTTTTATACAGGTGATTAGTTAGAACAGTTGTCTTCAATTCAATCTTCAATTCCCAAGTTGATTGGGAGTGTCTAACTGCTCTGTGAAAGCCAGAAATCCTAATGCACACTAGGGGATAAAATACTTTTTTCCCGCAATGAAATACAAATCAATTAAAATATATTCCTTAAAGTTATTTTCTGGATTTTCTTTTTGATATTCTATCTCACCATGTTTAAATACATCTACCATTAAAAGTATAGAATGATCATGTCTTTATTAGTGGGCAAACCAACAAAATCAGCAAGGGATCAAATACTTTTTACCCTCACTGTATATATATATGCAGCAGAGTTACCCGAAGGTTTTTTAGTTAGGGCTGGCTGAAAACTGTATCATAATATAAGTGTTTTATATTGGCCGTTATTGATCATTATTAGGTATGTAACTATATTGTTGATACAGCTGTATTGTAGTTTCAAAATCCTGTCAATAATGCCATGATGGTATCAAACGAAATCTTAGTGAGTTTAGTTTTTTCTGGCACTTTTGCCTTTGCGGGTCTGAAAATAAACTGCAATTCCCTGGACCCTCTGTGCAGCACTGGACCGCAATGTGGCGAGAAAGAGGAAGCAGGAAGTGAAGTGTGTTCCACTTCATAGTAGAAAATCCTAATAATCGTTTACGTTGCTAACAAACAAACTGGCCAAAACAATCTCTGTGGTCGAGGTATATAAAGCACACCACGTTCGTCTCCGGTGTTTCAAGCCAAATAAAGAAAATGTCAAGTTGCGTCATGCCGATAGAATTCACCTGCTGCACACCAAACCTACTTGATACCTTAAGCTACCATCACCAGGAAAAGACAAAATTGACAAAGCTAAACGTCAATTTGTGAAGTTTTTACATGATTAAAAGTTCAAATGTGAGTTAACTTTAATGGTAAATCATATACACTACATTGACAAAATAAAGCATGTTTTATTGTAAGTTTGAGCTGTAGTATATTAAGAACTATATTTAACACTTGTGAAATATGTAAAACATGTCAAGTGTGGCACAGGGGCCATTTGTGCAACACAACTTTTTTATGGACCCATAGAAAAAGCTAAAATGTTGACAAAAATAATGGGGAAAAAACACATGAAAATGTGTCTTTAAATATACGTATAATGTTTATTTAGCCTTTGTATTAATTAGCCTATTCATGGTGACATCAGCCGCCCCCACCTTTCTATTGTCTTTTGTAGTTTTTACCAAAAAATCGAGTTTTCATGTATAAATATCAGGATTATCTTTTGGCCAAAATCGTGCAGCCCCACATTTAGCCCTGGACACTGATGTATGCTTACATCTGCCGTATGTCAAAGTTAGGTAGATGCTTAGAGGCTGTATGTGTTTGAAACAGCTCTTCTCCTGGTACAGACCATCCAAGATGCGCTCCACCTATGCTCACCGTAGAGAAAAAGGACAACGCGCATGCGTACATGACAGCCATGAAAGTCAATCATTTCATTGGGGCCGGACGACAAGGTTTACACAAATGTGCCTGCTAATTGTGACAAATATATAGGCCATCCATCCATCCATCATCTTCCGCTTATCCGAGGTCGGGTCGCGGGGGCAGCAGCCTAAGCAGGGAAGCCCAGACTTCCCTATCTCCAGCCACTTCGTCTAGCTCTTCCCGGGGGATCCCAGGCCAGCCGGGAGACATAGTCTTTCCAACGTGTCCTGGGTCTTCCCCGTGGCCTCCTACCAGCTGGACGTGCCCTAAACACATCCCTAGGGAGGCGTTCGGGTGGCATCCTGACCAGATGCCCGAACCACCTCATCTGGCTCCTCTCGATGTGGAGGAGCAGCGGCTTTACGTTGAGCTCCTCCCGGATGGCAGAGCTTCTCACCCTATCTCTAAGGGAGAGCCCCGCCACCCGGCGGAGGAAACTCATTTCGGCCGCTTGTACCCGTGATCTTATCCTTTCGGTCATGACCCAAAGCTCATGACCATAGGTGAGGATGGGAACGCAGATCGACCGGTAAATTGAGAGCTTTGCCTTCCGGCTCAGCTCCTTCTTCACCACAACGGATCGATACAACGTCCGCATTACTGAAGACGCCGCACCGATCCGCCTGTCGATCTCACGATCCACTCTTCCCCCACTCGTGAACAAGACTCCTAGGTACTTGAACTCCTCCACTTGGGGCAGGGTCGCCTCCCCAACCCGGAGATGGCACTCCACCCTTTTCCGGGCGAGAACCATGGACTCGGACTTGGAGGTGCTGATTCTCATTCCGGTCGCTTCACACTCGGCTGCGAACCGATCCAGTGAAAGCTGAAGATCCCGGCCAGATGAAGCAATCAGGACTACATCATCTGCAAAAAGCAGAGACCTAATCCCGTGGCCACCAAACCGGAACCCCTCAACGCCTTGACTGCGCCTAGAAATTCTGTCCATAAAAGTTATGAACAGAATCGGTGACAAAGGACAGCCTTGGCGGAGTCCAACCTTCACTGGAAACGTGTCCGACTTACTGCCAGCAATGCGGACCAAGCTCTGACACTGATCATACAGGGAGCGGACTGCCACAATAAGACATTCCGATACCCCATACTCTCTGAGCACTCCCCACAGGACTTCCCGAGGGACACGGTCGAATGCCTTCTCCAAGTCCACAAAGCACATGTAGACTGGTTGGGCAAACTCCCATGCACCCTCAAGAACCCTGCCGAGAGTATGGAGCTGGTCCACAGTTCCACGACCAGGACGAAAACCACACTGTTCCTCCTGAATCCGAGGTTCGACTATCCGGCGAAGCCTCCTCTCCAGTACACCTGAATAAACCTTACCGGGAAGGCTGAGGAGTGTGATCCCACGATAGTTGGAACACACC
The DNA here is from genome assembly GCF_033978795.1 of Nerophis ophidion. Taxonomy (NCBI): domain Eukaryota; kingdom Metazoa; phylum Chordata; class Actinopteri; order Syngnathiformes; family Syngnathidae; genus Nerophis; species Nerophis ophidion. The sequence goes on from NC_084622.1 coordinate 30,936,611, forward strand.
CTCCGGTCCCCCTTCTTAAAGAGAGGGACCACCACCCCGGTCTGCCAATCCAGAGGTACCGCCCCCGATGTCCACGCGATGCTGCAGAGTCTTGTCAACCAAGACAGCCCCACAGCATCCAGAGCCTTAAGGAACTCCGGGCGGATCTCATCCACCCCCGGGGCCTTGCCGCCGAGGAGCTTTTTAACTACCTCAGCGACCTCAGCCCCAGAAATAGGAGAGTCCACTACAGATTCCCCAGGCACCGCTTCCTCAAAGAAAGACGTGTTGGTGGGATTGAGGAGGTCTTCGAAGTATTCCCTCCACCGATCCACAACATCCGCAGTCGAAGTCAGCAGAACACCATCCGCACCATACAGGCATTTTTGTTAAATCAATTTTCTTTAACCACTGTTGGTAGCATATGGTACCCAATGATGGTGGTCTTGTATGTTTTGTTTTTTTAAAAAGTTCAATCTTGAGCGAGTGACATCCATACATTGTTTTAAATGCAAGTTTCACCTTGACCAAAGTAAATTACTTTTTTTAACCGTCTGGCATAATTAAAGCGTAGGGCTGGGCAGTATAGCAAAACAAAATGATCCCGACTATTTTTTTTCGTCATCAGATCACTATTGACATCAAGATTAATCAATTTATTTTTATATTTATTAAAGGTGGATTGTCCCGTTCATGATTATACCGAGTACCTTTGCATCCTTACTGTTTACTATTGCAGTATCTTGTAACAGACATTTCCACCATGTTCGATTGAGGTAATATATGCTAACAGTTGACAACTGTCAGTTTGGTTCATATTAATGATTTTGTTTAGAAGTGCAACAGGCAAGCAGGTAACCCACGCTACAGTCTTTGTCACAGTGTTGCTTCTTTTTCAGTGTGTTTTGCGGGGCTAAAAATAAAATTTTTCCTCTCAAAGTTATTTTGTTGTACACTTACAACAATTATGACATCAGGACATTTGCTGTAAGCTTTGCTCTGGTTTGTGGAAAAATTGGAAGATGCTGGCAGCCATTCAAGGTACCCCAAAGCTGCCACAAATGATTAGAGGATGCTGACAGAACTGTGGACACTCTTTTGGTTTTGGATAATATCGGACCGTCTGCCCTGCAGGATGAATTTGAGGACCAGAAATAGACAATTAAGAGTGAAAAGAACAGAAATAAACCGTTTAAGTAGCACAGAATTAAAGGTCCCCTTTATTTAGAAAAGTATTGATATACATTTTGGTATTGGTACCAAAATATTGGTATCGGGACAACCCTAGTGCGCACACATTATCTATGTATGTTGTCAGCTAATATTGGCGATTTGTCAGAGTTTAGCTGCTAACGTTAGCTACTATTGAATATATCTTGCACTTGAGTGCAAATTATTTGTTGCTTTTTTGGGATTACTGTTGTGCATACAGGTCTGTGTACACATGCTCCAGGAGTGCACGTGTGTAGGAAACAGCGGTGAGTGATAAACCTGAACACCAGACTATTTTCTTGGGCCAATGATTCACTATCTAGTACTTGTGAAAAATATCGACATTTTAAAAGTAGTTATGTTCTGTTAAACTACTAGTGGTAGTATAAGCTAGCCGCTGGTGTTCTTTTGATAATTTTTGGTTTGAAAAATTAGCAAGTTGCAGAGAGCCCCTTTAACTCCTAATTAGTAGTTATTAAGATATGTCTCTAAATGCTGTGTTGACCATCTTTCTTTTACTGTTCTTTATTACTTTTAGGCGAACAGTAAGTGGAAGTGTTAGCGGAAGTGGCAGTAGTTACTCTGGCTCAAGCTCTAGGTCTAGGTCTTCTTCAAACTCCTTGTCACGTTCCGGATCCAGGAAATCCAGGTACGTGCATGCTTTTTAACACATTTTTGTTGCATAAATACTACGGTTAAGGCAAGATCTTGTGTCAAAAGATATTGTTAGCTAAAACCTGATTATATTTCTCAATTGGAGAAAAGCTGTCTTGCAGAACAGTCAAGTGTTTTTGTTTTTTTTTCATACTGTGGTAAGTACATTTTTCAACTAATCGCCAGCCCCAATATATTATATTGTCAACACCTTGATGCAGCTTCTCATTACTGTGTCAAGACTGATAGCTTGTCATTTATATCTTATATTATCTTTGATGCAGGAAGCCCGCTGGAGACCGTTTCAGAGCACTTGTGTAAACATTTTTTACAATTTTCACGCATTAACGTTCAGTCTCAAATGTCCTGTCCTGACTAAACACAAAGGCAAGGCTTAAAAGAACCACACTATCATTTTCTTCTTACTGTTCTGAACTGACCCTACTGTTATTCTACATTTAACCAAGGAATGGAAACATATCTAATTGCAATTATGTAGAATTTACAGTATCTGTTTTGTCACGGTGATGGACACTAATGCAGGACTATTCAATGGGCGGCCGAGAGGCCAAATCTGGCCTAGGAATGCTACCATAGTCCCCCAAGTTTAGTTAAAACTTGGGAGACAAACATTTTTGGCTCAAATTTCTAAAAACACTAGAGTCCTATTGGCTGACTGTGAACACATCTGGGGATTCTTGCGTTAACATTTTAACTTTGCGAGCAAACATAGAACACTGGCATCCAATCCTGTGATTTACATAACTGATAGGTTTTTCAAGGCACAACTTTAGGTCTTCTCTTTTTCAGCAGTCGCATTTTTGTCCTCTTTTATCTTGAGGGCTAGTCAATTGGTCTCTTAAATTTCTGGATGTCCATCCATCCATTTTCTACCGCTTATTCCCTTTGGGGTCGCGGGGGGCTCTGGTGCCTATCTCAGCTACAATCGGGTGGAAAGCGGGGTACACCCTGGACAAGTCGCCACCTCATTGCAGGGCCAACACGACAGACAACATTCACACTCACATTCACACACTAGGGCCAATTTAGTGTTCCCAATCAACCTATCCCCAGGTGCAAGGCTTTGGAAGTGGAAGGAAGCCGGAGTACCCGGAGTGAACCCACGCAATCACAGGGAGGAAAGGCAAACTCCACAGATATGTATCCCCCAAAACAATTTAGTTGAATATCCCTGCACTAATGTGTAGCCTTTTGAACATTTGAAAGCTGTTTCATTGTTCAGTGAAAGGAACACAGTCCATTGTGGGATACTGGTGTACCTTCAGATTTTTAAGATGGATAATTAATTTAATACATAAGAGACAAGAAAATAATTACGCTTAAGAACAAATGTATACTACTGCACTAACATAGGAATGATTACTGTATTTTCCGGACAATAAGGCACACTTAAAATCCTTTTTTTTCTCTGAACTCAACAGTGCGCCTTATAACTCGGTGCACTTAATGTAAGGAATAAGTTTAGTTGAGCTCACCCACCTCGAAGCTATTTTATTTGATACATAGTGTATTAAGTGTGACCAGTAGATGGCAGTCAAACATAAGAGATAAGTGTAGACTGCACTATGATGAGTAAAGTAAAGAACAACAACATTTTAATTCTTCCATTAAAAATATAGAACAATACACATAGCGCTCAAAAATCTATCAAAATATTTTAGTACGACTTCAGTAAACTATGACGCCGCACTGCTTGAAAGATTGTCGGCGCATTAAACATACAAGTATTACTATGGTGTATGTGTGTATAAGGTGAGACATATCTGGCGTTTTGTTTTGCAATATTATGCAAAAGCAACTTTTTTTACCTTCTGTATACCCGCTGATCTGTATTTGGGATCTGCGTAAATTCAGAAAAATTGCGCACATCTGCGCCAACACCGTAGTTGAAAAGCTTCTTCTTTTTCTCTATCTTCTTGTTGTGACATTCATCCTCCGCTGTTGCCATTTGTAATATAAAGTAGTGTAAAGTTCTTACTTATATCTGTCAGTAAACTCGCCATGAAAGGGCTAAAACATACCTGCGTAGTAAGTTTACATTATTCACACAAGGAACTTTAGTTATTAGAATTCCTGTCGGGCGGTTTTTCACGGAACACATTTCCGGTGTGGTTGTTTTCGGATGAGGAGATGCTGCTCTGTCATTGATTGATTGAAGTAAAGTCTGAATGTCATTAAAATTGTTAGCTCCATCTTTCGACATTTCTTCCACTCCGCTACAACAAAGAAGACATGGAGAAGACGCTGCCGAAGGTGAGCCACGTAAATAAGACCGCCCACAGAACGGCACTTCCGGAAGCGACTGTCAGAAAGCGGCTTGAAGATGATCTGTAAGACATAGTCTATGCAACATTTTCACCAAAGAACCACCATTCCGTTTTATGTAGACTACAAGGAAGTGTTTTCAATTAAAAAAAAAAAAAAGACTTCTTTAATGCGCCCTATAATGGGGTGCACCAAATATAGGAAAAAATATCAAAAATAGACCATGGTCCGGAAAATACTTTAGATAAAATAAAATGTTTACGTCCATGACTGCAGTTTACCCTCAGCAGCTTAGTGCATCTTAGAACTGAGTTTTCCACCAAACATTAATTATGTTCCTCTCTCTTCCTTCTATGGGCCTGTTGTTGGGAAACCGTTCAGAAAGTCCAGGTAAGATTATAATATAAGAGGTGTGATAAATGGAAGCATGTGCCTGCAGAGTTAGTCTCTGTTGTCAAAAGCAGAAATGTACTCATGCTTATGTCAATATGTGGGCGTGTTGCGCAGTGTGCAAATGCCTGTCTTTTCCACACAACTGTGATGCAAGCACTTTGCTCATGATTAACCTTTTCTTTTTTTACGGCAGGTCTCTGAGTGTGAGCAGTGTGTCATCAGTGTCATCAGCATCATCAAGCAGCAGTTCGGTGCGGAGTGCAGACTCTGATGACATGTATGCTGACCTGGCGAGTCCCGTGTCTTCAGCCAGCACCCGTTCACCCACACCAGGTCACCCCCGTAAAGAACGAGGAGGCCCGGTACGGGATCGTCCTCCTCAGAACAGAGACAAGAACAGGGGTCAGTGTGCAGGTGGAATCAAATGCATCATGCAGTCACACTGAACACTCTCTTTTGTTCTCCTTTATAGGAGAGAAGATCTTGAAGAAAGATGAAAATTTAAGGGAGGATCGCAGAAAGATGAACCCACCTGGTGGTCCACCGCGAGGTGGCAACCCTATGCCCAGACCAGTCCCTGGAAGTAGAGGTGGTCACCCTCCTCACCACCCTCCTCACCACCCTGCGCACCACCCTGCGCACCACTCTGCTGGAAGTATGCCGCCCCCAGGAAGCTATGGAGGTTCAGGTTCCCATAAAGATATCAAACTCACGCTTCTCAACAAGGTTAGTTTGGTTGTCGAAATTATCCCAATTTTCTGGATTCATGACTTTATATTTTGTCTGCATGTATTGTATACCACCTGATGTAAGACTATCTGTTCATAGTCTTCTGTCTGATGCATCCAGTGTAAATTGTTGGTGCAAATAACAAAGGTTTTGTTTTGTTTGGATCACATTCGATCTGTTTTGTAGAACATCACAATGCAGGGGTTCGCAAACTTCTTCCACTTAGGGCTACATACAGAACAACGTAAGGATGTGGGGTCAACGTCCATACATTTTATACAAAAATAAATAATAATGCAATGTAATATATTATAAGCTAGTTAAAATAAATGTTCATATTTAAGCTTTGTGGGATAGATGACAACACAATTGGGAAATCTCTATATATCTTATAATTAATTAAGTTTCTTCTCAGAATATGCTAAGGGCTGATTAAAAAAGAAAAAAAAGCAGCTCTGGACCAAGGGGCCAGAAAATGTTCTCCATTTCTTTAATTGTGCTAGGGTTATAATTTTTTTTTGCAAAACTTGAAAAGACGGAAAAAGAATAAATATTTTAAGGTAAAATACTACATCAACTATATCTAAATCTTGTCTGACTGGAATCCATTTTGAATTGCAGGTGGCTGTATTCAATTAGATAGTAGGCAAGGGTATGGTTACTGTCTGAAAACTGGCACTGCTCTTGCTTCTAAAATGGACACATTTAAATAAGGTTTTTAAAATATTAGAGTTATTGGAAGAAAGAAGTAGGGCATTTACAAACAATAATGTACAGTAGAAAGTTACATGGACCTTTTAGACATCTCTAGCCTGCAGCCTTTCGCGTGGCACTAAAAAGCATTAAAACATCATTAAATGGATTTTGAAAAAATTAAGGCCTTAAATGGCATTATAAACCATTATATGCGATGTCCAAAACATTTTTAAGTACATTTACACATGATACTCATTTCAAAAAAGTTACTCATGTGAAGTAGGGCTGGGCAATGTGGCCTTTTATTAATATCTTGATATTTTTAGGCCATGTCTCGATACACGATATATATCTCGATTACTTTGTCTTAGCCTTGAATGATCACGTGATGCATATAATCACAGCAGTATGATGATTCTATGTGTCTACATTAAAACATGCTTGTTCATAATGCATTGATACATGCTCATTTTAAACTTTCATGCAGAGTGAAATCACAACTAAGTCAATTGACCAAAACTGTATTTATTAAACAGTTATTAACCAGAGGCAAAAACATTCATGTAAATTCCAAAACAGAAAGTGCAAGATTGTTAGAGACATTTTAAAACAAGCTATGAGTGCACTTTTGTGAATGATGTCACCAAGATGACATATCAAAACAACACTAAATTAAAGTGCACTTTTTGTACAGAATGCCACTACAATAATTTAAAAAAAAAAATAAAGTACACTTTTGTAGATAATGTCACACAAGGTATTTCAATAACTGTTAAATCAAAATTAGCTCCATAATAGGTTCCTGGGGACGTTATCTCCTTCAGTTATTGACTCTTTTCATACGGTGTTGACCTGGAAATAGTTGCTTTGGCATTTTGTGGGTGTGGCACCGGCCGGAGATGTGGACATGCAGGGTTTGAAGCACTCTTCATTCTCTAGCGGGTGACTTCAAATAATGCTACATTAGCTGTGCTGCTACTTTTTGTGGCAACGCTTTTGCCGCATAAATGTTGAACATATTCCTGCTTGAAGCCAAACCACCGCCAGACGATGGATCCCGTGCTGTTTTTCTTGGGAATTAATTCTTCCTCCATATGTTACCAGATTCGCACTTTATCTCTCTCGTACGCTTGGTTTACGTCTCTGTGAGAAGGAGAGACAATAAATAGTGGGAAACGCATGCAGTGTAATGCCCGCAGCTAAAAGCAACTGCGTGCAGAGAGGGAAATCACAACTATGTCAATTGACCAAAACCTTATTTATTAAACAGTTGCACAAAAGTTAATGTCATATTTAAAACAGAAAGTGCAAGATTGTCAGAGACATTTTAAAACAAGCTATTAGTGCACTTTGGTGCATGATGTCACTAAGATGACATATCAAAACAACACTAAATGAAAGTGCACTTTTTTTACAGAACGCCAGTATAATAGTTTAAAACAAAAAAAGTTCACTTGTGCATGATGTCACAAAAGATATTTCAATAACTGTCAAAAAAATAAGCTGCATAATAGGAAATCAAATAGTGTAGTCCTTTGCTATGTGGTAGGTTACTATGGACATTATCTCCTTTTGTTGTTGACTATTTTATAATACGGTGTTAATCTGGAAATGTTTGCCTTGGCATTTTGTTGGTGTGGACGTGTGGCACCGAATGGAGATGTTGACATGGGGAGTATTCACTCTTCATTCTCTAGCAGGTGACTTTTCAAATGATGCTACACATTAGCAATTCTGCTACTTTTTGTAGGAACGCTTTTGCCCCACACTTGACATATCACGGTGGTCTGTTCGACATATTCCCACTTGAAGCCAAACCACCGCCAGACAATGGACCCCCTGCTGATTTTCTTGGAAATAAATTCTTCCTTCATTTGTTACCAGATTCGCACTTTCTTTCTCTCGTATTACCAATCGCGCTACAGTTAACGTTACCCATGCTGCTACCTCTCTGCTCCGTGAGGGCGTACGACAGTATGTGACATATGTAAGAAGGTGCGCTTGTTTTACATCTCTATGAGAAAGATACACAAGAAAGCCAGCCGCTAAAAACAACTGCTTGAGAACGTATACTCCAATATCATGATATAGGCATTTTCTATATCGCACAGAGACAAACCCGCGATATATCGAGTATATCGATATGTCGCCCAGCCCTAATGCGAAGTACTTGTTTCAATACAACCACTCAACACACATGTTTGGGTTTAACTTTATGTAACTTCACTTTAAGGAAAAAATATTGGGATTACATCGTATATTGATATTCAGCCAAACTATATCGAGAAATTAGATTTGGTCCATATTGCCCAGCCCTACACTAGTGTTAGCGACAGTTTAGGAATGTTTTATGTGTTTGAGGGTTGCAGTAGGTCTTATGATGACATTGTGTTTATATGTATGAGTGCAAATGTATACGTCGTTTGAATGTTAATAATGAAATTGTGATATTTAGGAAATTTCATATGGCATCTAAATATTTTCTGTGCTACCATTTTTTTTTTTGTCCTGCCAATTTTTGTTTTTAGTAGCACTAGTGCTCCTAGTGAAAAAGCTCATATCAAATTAAGCACAGTCACAACCCATGGCGACAGAAGAGCAATAGCGGTTCATCTTAAAGCACCGTGAAGCGGCATGCACGCACATACACACCACCACCAAGCCAAAGCCATGTTTAAGTGTATTTTTCACAGGTCTGCTGCAGCTGGCTGCCTCTTTTTACTTTTGTGGAGTCTGTGCCGTGCGTTTAGGACCGCACTGCTGTTATTAAACCGCAACCTGTGTAGACCCCTGCACAACACACTGTTTTGTTTGTCTCATTTGTGTCCCAATAGCAGGACTAAAAGTAGTCCTGGGCCGATATTTAAAAAGTCAATCAATCGACAATAAATGAAAATAAACTCTGTAAGTTTTCCAGTATCGATAAAGCACCATGTACATGCTTCAAGAGCATTCACACCGTTTGTTGCTTTTAGGGCCTACACGCATTTGTACCATATCAAAATGAAAAGAAGGGGGGTGAATTCTCTTGTCCTCATTAGGTGTCTTCGACTTTTTGTGCAGCAGCAGGAGGATGCTGGCCAGTTCCCATCATAGTAGTTAGCATGTTGCAGCTAACATGGACAAAATGATCACAAAACCAAATGCCACCACACCAATGTGGAAATATTTTAGTTTAAACCTATGGAACAAGATGAGCCAGCCCATTAACACTGAGAAGCCAGTTTGCCGAATATGCGCGACTACAACAAACCTGCATGCCCCTTTCATCATGTAATGGGAAAAGGCTGAAATGGTTATACTATTGATGAACAAAAATACACTCCCTCCTCAGAGACCCCATAACCGCAGGTAGATTGCCGACCTGTGGGAAATGGCAGGAATATAGACTGAATATTACTCTTATCAAAATTCTAATTTTAATTGTTTTATTAACCAAGATTATTCATTATCTTAGGTCAAATATACCTAAGATAACGAAAGAATAACCAGAATTTTTCTTTATCTTAGGTAAAATTTACCTAAAATAATTAATAATCTTGGTTAATAAAACAATTAATGCCATTTATCCCTAGAAGTTGTGTTACGGTCTCCTTTCTAGGGATGTAAAGATATGAATATGTTTTATAGTGACCAGAATGATCAGTTATCTTTATCACGGTGTTGTTGAATGTGCTCAAAAAGTACTTATACTCACACCGAAATATTTTAACCAAGGTTTCCTAAAAAAAAAATTATTAAATGGACACACAATTTACTTTCTTGGCACAAGAAACATTGATCTGGATATTTAAGAGACACGTTATTTTCATTTGAGTGTGTAATCTTATCTTCTATTTCAATTTGTAAAGGTTTTAGTGTTGTTTTTTTTAATGATAAGACAAACAGGTTTTGGGGCACTTATTTATTCAAGTGAAAGTACAGCCTGTCGTTTCAATTTACACAATTCAATATGGTAGTTGCTTTGACTGTAACGTGTTTATACAGGTTTTGGGTATGTATTTTCTAAATGGATGTAAGACATTGTCTCCTCTATTTGTTACTACTTGCTTCTCCGGTAGATAAGCATTGTTTACAGTCTGTAAGTTTATCGTGAGTTAATTTTAACTAAAAATGGTAATGCTAACCATCAGTAGTTCTGCCCAAGTTTATCATTATACCAATCTTTACTAAATCCCTACTCTTTTCAAACTACTAGGTTTGATCAAATTAAAGGGAAACTTGTTATAAAATATTTCTATCATTTTTATTAGGTTTTTTTTAAAAGTAGGGGGAAAATCTAAGATTTAATTTTAAAGCTATAAGACCCAGGCTTTCGTTTCAGGTTTTCAATGCTTTATTTTTATTTGCAGGGTGAGAAGGGCAGTAGAAAGCGGTACCTTCCCTCTGACAACCGAACTGGTTCCCCCCTCAGCAAGAGAATGGCCATGTCACCAGACAGAGGTAAGAAACATCCTAAAGTCTAAGGCTCACAAAGCGAGTGGTACACTATTTTTTCTCCCATTGTCAAAGTTGTTAAAGTGACCAAAATAACTCCTCTGTGCTTGACACCAACCTATTTCAGCTCGTGAGAAGAGGATATCAGGACGAGCCCCACTTTCCCCACGAATGGATCGTCACAGAGGGCAAGGAGCCCGGCCAATGCCCCCCCAGGGAGACAGGTTAGTTAAACTGTCAGCAGTTCACTTCACTATGGTTATACCCTCTGTCAATGTCATTAGGGTTGTAACTAGGGATGGGCAAGAAAACAATGTCCAAATATATAACAGAAGACACGCAATAAATATCAATAAAACATGCGTTCGATAAAACTTTCGATTTTTTTTCTTTTTCCTATTGTCCTGCGCCGTAATTTGCTCGTAAATGTAGGTGACGGCTTTCTCAATGTAAAGAGCTTTGAGTCATTAGAGAAAAGGCGTTACATATACAGTAATTTATTTCACATTTTCTTTCTCATTTCTGACATTGTCATGTCAGAAAACCAACAAATGTAGCTGAACAGCACCGATTGTGTCAGGAAGAGTGGTCGAAAATTCAACCAGAAGCTTGTGGATGGCTACCAAAAGCGCCTTATTGCAGTGAAGCTTGCCAAGAGACATGTAACCAAATATTAACATTGCTGTATGTATACTTTTGACCCAGCAGATGTGGTCACATTTTCAGTAGACCCATAATAAATTCATAAAAGAACCAAACTTCATGAATGTTTTTTGTGACCAACAAGTATGTGCTCCAATCACTTTATCACAGAAAAATAAGCATTGTAAAAATGGTTGGAAACTCAAGACAGCAATGACATTAATGTCTTTACAAGTGTATGTAAACTTTTGACCACGAGTGTATATAATATGTAGTCAGTCAATTGTGGAAATTTCATAATAATATTCCATCCTCCGTAGACGTCACGCTTATCAGCAACAGGGATGTTTGTCTTGTCTGTTTGGGTTAAAAGAGGAACGTGCCTTAATGGAGTCATTCACTCTGCTGACGTAATTTAATTGTCGAGGTGTTATATTAATATTCCATTACTAGTTGTAAAAAAAAAAAAAACTACATATGTATACAGGACTGTCTCAGAAAATTAGAATATTGTGATAAAGTCCTTTATTTTCTGTAATGCAACTAAAAACATGGAAATGTCATACATTCTGGATGCACTACACATCAACTGAAATATTGCAACTCTTTTATTATTTTAATATTGCTGATTATGGCATACAGCTTAAGAAAAATCAAAACATTTGAAAATGTCAATTAATGCACTAAGTACTTGGTTGGGAATCCTTTTGCACGGATTACTGCATCAATACGGCGTGGCATGGAGGCAATCGGCCTGTGGCATTGCTGAGGTGTTATGGATGCCCAGGATGCTTCACTAACGGCCTTTAGCTCATTTGCATTATTGGGTCTGGTGTCTTTCAACTTCTTCTTCACAATACACCACAAATTCTCTATATGGTTCAGGTCAGGGGAGTTGGCAGGCCAATCGCGGACAGTATTGCCATGGTCAATACACCAATTACTGGTGGTTTTGGCACTTTGGGCAGGTGCCAGATCATGCTGGAAAATGAAATCATCTCCATAGAGCTTTAAAACAGATGGAAGCATGGAGTGCTCTTGGTACACATCTGCATTGACTCTGGACTTGATGAAACACAGTGGACCAAAACCAGCAGCTGACGTGGCTCCCCAAACCATTGCTGACTGTGGAAACACTGGATTTTAAGCAACTTGGATTTTGCTCCTTTCCAGCCTTCCTCCAGACTACAGCGCTTTGACTTCCAAATGAAATAGAAAATTTGCTTTCATCTGAAAACAGGACACTGGACCACTCTGCAACTGTCCGTCAGTCAAACACTTCTTGCGTTGTCTTAAGTTCAGGAGTGGCTTGACCATGGGAATATGGCTATTGTAGCTGTATCTGTTGAAAAGCTCTATGGAGATGATGATTTCATTTTCCAGTATGATCTGGCACCTGCCCAAAGTGCCAAAACCACCAGTAACTGGTGTATTGACCATGGCATTACTGTCCGCGATTGCCCTGCCAAGTCCCCTGAGAGGATTTGTGGGGTATTGTGAAGAAGAAGCTGAAAGACACCAGACCTAATAATGCAAATGACCTAAAGGCCGCGAGTGAAAATCCTGGGCATCCATAACAACCCAGCAATGCCATGCTGCATTGATGCAGTAATCCATGCGAAAGGATTCATAACCAAGTACTTAGTGCATTAATTGACATTTTCAAATGTTTGATTTTGTTTTGCTGTTATAAATCTTTTTTTTTTTACTTGGTCTGAGGAAATATTCAAATTTTTGGAGATAAGATTTTTGAGTTTTCTTAAACTGTATGCCATAATCAGCAATATTAAAATAATAAAAGGCTTGCAATATTTCAGTTCTGTAGTGCAACCAGAATGTAACGACATTTGCATGTTTTTAGTTTCATTACAGAAAATAAAGGACTTTATCACAATATTGTAATTTTCTGAGACATACATACATATGTATGTATGTATGTATGTGTGTGTATATATATATATATTTTTTTTTTTTTTTTTTTTTTTTTTTTAATATCCGTTGTCTGTGCCCCTCAATACACACATGAGCCATGTAACGGGCAGCGCAAGTTACGGCACCAATTTTGTGACCGCTCTCTACATTTACTCATTAAAGAATCATGGAAGCAACAAAATACAAATGTATTTATTTTTCCCAATTAAATTAAATTAAAACAAACCATTGCAACTCTCACTGGGACAGATCAGCTTGACTCGACAGCTCATCAGCCTATCACATGTAGTTTAAAAAAGGTCTATATTGGCCCTGATCTGATCCCTGATCGGGACATCTGTAGTAATAAGTGTATTGTATGGGGGGGAAATAGATATGAACACATACACTGTGTGGTACTTCACAAACTAAAATGTATAAGAGAAAAACAATAAAAGCATTTGTTAAAGAATCAAGCAAACCCTCCATGATGAAAAAGATATCATTAGCATGTCAAGAAATATCATCAGGGCTCATCAATGTTTCCACCTAACAGCACGTGTTGAATAAAAAAAAAAATGGTGCATCAGGAATTGTAAGTAGTAAAATCTTTCAAATACAAAATTGTCTTTTTTGGAAGTGCGTACAAGGGAAACATAACAGGTTTGCAACCAGCTTTGGCACACAGAAGAATTTAATGATGTGATGCTACTTTAATACATTGTGTACATTAAACATGCTAATATTTGGTATTCTATTCTTACAAAACTTCAAAATCCTAACTTTGTTTTATAAAGAACTACGCAAATTTGTGTAATATCAAATGATACATCTCATTAAAACGAATACATACTGTGTTCATACTATCGCATCCTGACTGACACAATATTGCTTTTTAGAAGAGTTAGAAACCCCTTAATGTCGACAGCATTACAACCAACGCATTTCTTTATTGTCCACCAATCATATGTCATTGTCACATCAGGTTCTCCTAAGGGTGCCTTCACCTTGACTCACCTTCAGAATATCGAAACTCAAATACGAAAAATATCACTGACCCGTGACTGCCACAACATAAGAGTTTGTAAATATATACCTTATATGATGTGTGCTGAATAGCACATTCTTTAATGAAACGTCTTTTATTAGAATTGTTGAATAAAATGCAGCCTCGAAATTCTTGATACGCTGTTTTCACATCTGATACGATACCGATATTGGAGCCTTGAGTATTGGCCAAAACCGATACTAATCCCATACGAATCTTAGTACATTACTTAATTATTTTGTAGTGTAGAGCGTTAAAGGTTTGAGCAAGTGAAATTACTCTGAGTATAATGGAAGAAGGTATAAGGAACACAAACTTTGGGGGTTTTTATGTTGTTGTTTTTCTTTGACTTTATTTTTATTGGCATTTTTAGAAGGAACAAGTATCCATAGACTTGAAAATATAGATATCTAAACTTAAGAGAAAGAAAACATCTTTATATCGTTCAACATTTAAAAAAGTAAACATAATAGAAAATGAACAAAACATGCTATTTTTCATTGTTAGATTAATGCTTTTGAAGTGGAAGGTGTTAACAATTCATTATTTTAGGAGCATGACGCAGTGTGTTGAATGATGCGGACACGTTTTTTACTGGATACTCTAATGCCCTCTGTATCTGTAAGTAATATGCAACTACAAACATTTAAGGACACTTATGTACCGTACGTCTAGCTTGTGTGCAATTGTGTGCTTAGTTGTGGTGTAGCTGCTAGCTCCTAATAGCTACATGTTTACCTTTTGTAAATTACTTGATTAAAATACAAGAAAGGACCGGATGTATGTGCTGATTAGAAGACATTCAGACTGTTCAGCTTTTCAGGGCTGCTTGTATCAGAGATTTTAGAGTCAAGTCGATATCATTCGAGACTTGTTTTTTTGCTGTTATCGAACCAATATCAGTATTGAATAAGGATGCTCCCCTTGAAAACCTTTGTTCTTACATCGGTTATCAATCTATTTCAACTCACTAATCTCCGATTGGCATTCGAGATCTAATGTCATCATAATATTACAACAACTCCGTGAATAATACATGTTCTTCTGTTTTGTAGAAAACGACCCCTGTCACCACCCCCGAAGTCATCTGGAAAAGGGCCTGCGGTGCAGCCCGGCAAGCCTGCAGCTCCCGGCTCCGGCCCAGCAGCCAGCAAACCCAGCAACACTCTGTCTCGCCGTGAGGAGCTCCTAAAACAGCTGAAGGCCGTAGAAGATGCCATCGCTCGTAAAAGAGCAAAGATCCCTGGCAAATGAGCGGGATCGGTCTCCTCACCCGTTCACCTGCGCGGCATCGAGAACCACGGCCAGTTGGAGTTGGAAACTATTCTCAGTGACTCCTGCTGTACTCTGCCGCCTACAATGGACGTACACAAACACTGTATGGTTCTTGTGTACATACATAAACAAGAGTTGTCCTCGGCTCGAGAGTTTCATCTTAGAGCATTTTCACTCCCTTATGACCACATTCTGCTGAGTTGCAGCTAGTGGTTAAGAAACTGGGCGGAACAAAAGGCATGCTGAGAAGGAAGGATTTCTTTGGAAATTTCTGACTACTTTGTCAGTTGACTACTCAGAAATGGAGATATCCACATGTGTGTTGCCCACCTGATGATGACTTGCAGATTCTACATATATTTGTCTGCCCCCCTTCAATTGTTTGCTTCTGTCAGATCTGTTTAGCTTTCTTTACGACATGTTGCTCTAGTGAAGTGAATCTGCAGGTTCCGATTCCTTTGGAACAATCTGCTGCCAGTCTGTATTTGGCCATTGAAAGTGATGGTCGTTTGCAGGCTCCGGTTAAACACACTTTTTGACACAGCAAGAGTTAAGTCATCAGGTGCTCTTTCGACAATTATCATGCATAGCAGTGATAGTTTTTTGTTTTTGTTTTTTTCACAAAAGACAGCATTTTATTTTCCTCTTAGCTCTTCTCAAGTTATAAATCAATGTTTTATTTGTGTCATTTGTAGTTGGGGAAAAGAGAGGTTGTAACAGGGACATTTAGAGACATAAAATCTTGCTTTTGTGACAAAAGCCTTCTAAATAAACTATTTTGATAAAGAGCACAGTCGGCATTTTTGTCAATGGCATTAATGCTACACACCAAGAGATTCATTTTTGATAAGCGCATTGCGTTGAGTTAGACAATAAAGAGAAACCCTCCTGAAATACCTTTTTGTTTAAAAAAAAAAAACTAAATCGTATAATAAGCCGGTTTTCTTTTCTGTGTGCAGTTAAAAAAAAACGGCAAAGGCACTGCTGTAATTGTGACCACTTGTCAACCTTTATTAGGTTTAGGTTGCATCATATGCTATTGAAGGATGACATAACAGTCAATTGTAAACACAGCTGCTTTCAATATGATGTAATTCTTCACACTAACAATGTATTCAGTTTTACTGTCATGAGTGTGTGTGTGTCTTTGCTGTCACCATTCAAAGAGCCAGCAGAGCGAACATGACCCAGCTACGACAGCAGGCAATATGGGCTGACTAAAAGGTGATTCGGTGTCATTGAGGATTTTTTCTTTACTCCGCCTCCACTAGTGTGATGTTACAGTTAAGGCAGGTGCCAACTAAAATAGAACAACACAAGAAGAGGTTTAGCAGCCACTTAAAGCACACTGTCTCTATTTTTAGCTGCTCTGTACTAATTCTGTATTTAGATTCATATTATCGTTAAAACAAACCATCCTGTCCATTATTAGTAGCCCTGCCTGGGTTGTACTTGAATGGGAGAATTTCAAACATTGCAATGTAATAGACTGGTGAGCTGAAAGAGCCACCATTTTTATTACCTGGAGAAAAATCTTTCAGGCCACCTATTTAGTGCCATGGGTGAGCTGGAGCCTATCCCATCAAAGTAAAAGCATTACATCTATGGATAATTTAGTATCTATTGACCTAAAGTGCATGGTTTAGGAGTGTGGGAGTAAAGCAAAGTATGTAAACACTGCACGGAGAGGTTGAGAGGTATGTGTCACCACCGAAGTAACTAACCACAATAAGATGGTTCAGTAGTTTATTCTGAAATCCTGGCAACTCCAAAATGTAGCCATGTTAGTTTGAAATGAAGCAGGTGTGTGCCAATTTCAGTTCCCTGTTGGTTTTTTTTACTGATGTATTACCAGGAAGTTGAGAGTGTTGGGGAAAAGGCTGAGGAAATTCTAACTTCTAGCAGTTAATGTTCGAACTGAACTAGGGATGTTCCCATTAAGGATTCATGCTGCTGATTCAGATACGATCATCCATTGGTGATATCGACCGATACAGATAACGTGTTTAACTGTAAATTATTTAATGTATTATAGTGAGTGCTATTGATTTTATTAATTTCAATACAACATTTAAACTGGTTGCTTAAAATATTGTTTGAGCAAAACAAAGTCGATATTACACAATAATTAAACAATATCTATTATCTACTACTCTTTTAAATCTTTTGGTTTTGCCCTCAATTTCCTCCTGTGCCTAAAATAGGAAATTTGGGAAAATAATATATTGATCTAATCACTGTGATATCAATTATATGCTAATACTGAAACCATCAATTTAAGGAAGACGAACTGTGACAATGCTGACACACCAACAGTTATTTCCTTTCTCTAGTCTTCCAATAATCTACGTGTTAATTTCCTGATAACTGCTTACTTTCTTAAAGTTTACTAAGTGCTATTTATTTATGTGTGTGTGTGTGTGTGTGTGTGTGTGTGTGTGTGTGTGTGTATATATACATATATATTAGTGTGTGTATATATATATGTGTGTGTGTGTATATATATATATATATATATAGAGAGAGAGAGAGAGATATAAATGTGTGTGTGTGTGTATATATATATATATATTAGGGGTGGGCAAATTAATGCGTTAATTATGAGTTAACTCATCAATCTATTAACGCCGACAATCGTTTTATCGCACATTTGCTTATGTTGTTTACATGCTTTTATTTTGTTAACACCTTTTCTTAACAAGATGGCGTCGCCCGGACGGGCTTCGACGTCGAGGGGCTCTTGGTAAAGATGGAACATTTGGCAAAAATACCTGAAAATTCTGCAAATTTCATGGCTGGCTTACAGCGTGGTCACTCCGGGATCACTTACGACCGCCAGACAATTCTGAATGTGGATAGATCGGGCCGTTTTAGACTAGCTAGCATGGGAATACTTTGCCGGCTACATCCAGCGGCCTGTGAAGCAGCGGAGTATATGTGTTGTCTGTCTATTTATGAATAATGCAGACGAGGAGTGTTGGCTGAGTTCTTAACCTTTGCTTTCAGAGCGTGCATATCACAACATACAAGATGCTGTCATGGCGACACAACCTATACCGGGCTACCGCGCATGCTCCTCACTCCTGTTGCATGCTGGGTAGGGTAGTTCTTTTTTTCCCTGGCTCATAACATCACAATATAGTACCATGTATATGCGTTCAGTTTATCAAAGCACCAAGCAAACAATCGGAAAATTCCCATCATATCAATTCCTTGATGTGGTCATAATTATTTTAAGTGCACTACGCAGAATAAACACAACATTATTAATATTGCTACTACGGATAATTTGATCAAAAATTCCCTAAAACAGCTCACTACCTATAATATAGGTTTTTTAAACATAAGATCCCTGATAAAAAAAAAGTTTCTGCTGTTACCTCAGAAATTGCCTGTTCAGATGTTATGATTGTGGCTCAGCGATTTTTATGTAGATTATATTTATTTTCCATAACAAACAGGATAACTTAAATACCCTGGCAGTGGCAATAAGTTTAAATGTTTGTATTTACATTTTTTGAGTTGATTTTCATCCATCCATCCATCCATTTTCTACCGCTTATTCCCTTTCGGGGTCGCGGGGGCCGCTGGCGCCAATCTCAGCTGCAATCGGGCGGAAGGCGGGGTACACCCTGGACAAGTCGCCACCTCATCGCAGGGCCAACACAGATAAACGGACAACAATCACACTCACATTCACACACTAGGGCCAATTTAGTGTTGCCAATCAACCTATCCCCAGGTGCATGTATTTGGAGGTGGGAGGAAGCTGGAGTACCCGGAGGGAACCCACGCATTCACGGGGAGAACATGCAAACTCCACACAGAAAGATCCCGAGCCTGGATTTGAACCCAGGACTGCAAGACCTTCGTATTGTGAAGTTGATTTTCATAAAATATACTATTTAACTGCTACTGTTTAACAAGGACTGATTTAAATTGTGTTTGCACAACAAATGTTTTGGCGCTTTTGTTCAAGTGGGAGAATATTCCAATAAAGGTGCACTACACACTACTTTTGAATTCATTATTGGGCTTTGCGTATACAATCCAGTTAATCGCGATTAATCAGAGAAATAGTGCAATTAACTTCGATTAAAATTTTTAATCGTTGCCCAGCCCTAATATATATATATATATACAGTGGGGCAAAAAAGTATTTAGTCAGCCACCGATTGTGCAAGTTCTACCACTTAAAATGATGACAGAGGTCTGTAATTTTCATCATAGGTACACTTCAACTGTGAGAGACAGAATGTGAAAAAAAAATTCAGGAATTCACATTGTAGTAATTTTAAAGAATTTATTTGTAAATTATGGTGGAAAATAAGTATTTGGTCACTTCAAACAAGGAAGATCTCTGGCTCTCACAGACCTGTAACTTCTTTAAGAAGCTCTTCTGTCCTCCACTCGTTACCTGTATTAATGGAACCTGTTTGAACTCGTTATCTGTATAAAAGACACCTGTCCACAGCCTCAAACAGTCAGACTCCCAACTCCACTATGGCCAAGACCAAAGAGCTGTCGAAGGACAACAGGAAAAAAATTGTAGACCTGCACCAGACAGGGAATAGTGAATCTACAATAGGCAAGCAGCTTGGTGGGAAAAAATCTACTGTGGGAGCAATTATCAGAAAATGGAAGACAAATATGGCCACTGATAATCTCCCTCGATTATCTCCCAAAGGTTACCATCAGTGACACACTACGCTAACAGGGAATCAAATCCTGCAGTGCCAGACGTGTCCCCCTGCTTAAGCCAGTGCATGTCCAGGCGCGTCTGAAGTTTGCCAGAGAGCACATGGATGATACAGCAGAGGATTGGGAGAATGTCATGTGGTCAGATGAAACCAAAATAGAACTTTTTGGTATAAACTCAACTCATCAAGTTTGGAGGAAGAAGAATACTGAGTTGCATCCCAAGAACACCATACCTACTGTTAAGCATGGGGGTGGAAACATCATGCTTTGGGGCTGTTTTTCTGCTAAGGGGACAGGACGATTGATCCGTGTTAAGGAAAGAATGAATGGGGCCATGTATCGTGAGATTTTGAGCCAAAACCTCCTTCCATCAGTGAGAGCTTTGACTGGTTGACCAAATACTTATTTTACACCATAATTTGCGAATAAATTCTTTAAAATTCCTACAATGTGAATTCCTGGATTTTTTTTCACATTCTGTCTCTCACAGTTGAAGTGTACCTATGATGAAAATTACAGACCTTTGTCATCATTTTGAGTGGGAGAACTTGCACAATCGGTGGCTGACTAAATACTTTTTTGCCCCACTGTGTGTGTGTGTATATATATATATATATATATATATATATATATATATATATATATATATATATATATATGTCTTAATTGGATTATCCAGAGAATAGTGCTCGATTGAGGGAATCCCTCATGAAACAGTTCTGTAGAGATGAAGTAGTCTTGTGATTTTTCCCACACACATATATATATATATATATATATATATATATATATATATATATATATGTTTTTCTGCTAAGGGGACAGGACGACTGATCCGTGTTAAGGAAAGAATGAATGGGGCCATGTATCGTGAGATTTTGAGCCAAAACTTCCTTCCATCAGTGAGAGCTTTGAAGATGAAACGTGGCTGGGTCTTCCCAAACACACCGCCCGGGCAACGAAGGAGTGGCTCCGTACGAAGCATTTGAAAGTCCTGGAGTGGCCTAGCCAGTCCCCAGACCTCGACCCCATAGAAAATCTGTGGAGGGAGTTGAAAATCTGTGTTGCTCGGCGACAGCCCCAAAACATCACTGCTCTCGAGAAGATCTGCATAGAGGAATGGGCCAAAATACCAGCTACTGTGTGTGCAAACCTGGTAAAGACCTATAGTAATCGTTTGACCTCTGTTATTGCCAACAAATGTTATATTACAATGTATTGAGTTGAAATTTTGTTATTGACCAAATACTTATTTTCCACCATAATTAACAAATAAATTATTTAAAATTCCTACAATGTGAATTCCTGGATTTTTTAGTTTTTTATTCTGTCTCTCACAGTTGAAGTGATTATTACATATTACAGACCTCTGTCATCATTTTAAGTGGGAGAACTTGCACAATCGGTGGCTGACTAAATACTTTTTTGCCCCACTGTATGTATGTACGTATATATATATATATATATATATATATATATATATATATATATATATACATATATATATATATATATATATATATATATATACATATATATATATATATATATATATATATATATATATATATATATATATATATATATATACACACTGTATTGTCAAAAGTATTTGGCCCCCTACCTTTACTCACATATAAACTTGAAGTACCATGCCATGGAATTGTCCAAAATGTTTTGGTATCCTAGAGCTTTCAAAGTTCCTTTCACTGGAACTAAGGGGCCAATCTCAACTCTTGGAAAAACTAACCCCACACCATATTTCCTCCTCCACCACATTTTACACTCGGTGCAATGCAGTCCGAAATGCAGCGTTCTCCTGGCAACCTTCAAACCCAGACTGGTCCATCAGATTGTCAGACGGAAAAGCGTGACTCGTCAGTCCAGAGAAAGTGTCTCAACTGCTCTAGAGTCAAGTGGCAACATGCTTTCACCCCTGTATTTCACACTTTGCATTGGACTTGGTAATGTATGTCTTAGATGCAGCTGATCGGCCATGGAAGCCCATTCCATGAAGCTCTCTGCGTACTGCATGTGGGCTAATTGGAAGGTCACATGAAGTTTGGAGCTCTGTTGCAACCTACTGTACAGAAAGTCTTTGCATTATGCACTCCAGCATCCGCTGACCTCTCCGTCAGTTTACGTGGCCTACCACTTGGTAGCTGAGTTGCTGTTGTTCCCAAACTCTTCACTTTTCCTATCATAAAAATGACTTTAGAATATTTAGGAGCGAGGAAATTTCATTACTGGATGTGTTGCACAGGTGGCATCCTATGACAGTTGCACGCTGGAAATCACTGAGAGTGGACCATTCTTCCACAGATGTTCGTAGAAACAGTCTCCATGCCTAAGTGTTTGATTTTATACACCGGGCCAAGTGATTAGGACACCTGATTCTCATCATTTGGATATATATATGTGTGTATGCATATATATATATATATATATATATATATATATATATATATATGTCTTGATTGGATTATCCAGAGAATAGTGCTCGATACCGTGGTAGAGCGCAATATGTAGGTGTGGGAAAAAAATCACAAGACTACTTCATCTCTACAGATCTGTTTCATGAGGGGTTCCCTCAATCATCAGGAGATTTTAATGGAAGCATTCACATACAATTGTTTATATAGAGCACAGAGTGGGTGGGTACAAGCAGGCGTAGGGTGTGGTGATTGGCTCATGTGTTACCTAGGAGGTGTTTCCGTCTATGGCGGCATGTTGAAATGATTTCACTGCGCTTGTTGAGGGATGATAGATCTGGATGATATATAATAAACAGTTTCTCTTTTAAGCATAGGTTGCATCTTTTATTACCACTGTTGTAAGGTGTGCTGGATGCAAGAATTTGCCATGTTATTGAATATTCAACATTATTGTCTTTGAGGTTCCAAATGTGTTTGCTGAGTTCTGTAGAATTCTGCAAAGTCTGGTTTCTAAAGGAGGCGTTGTGATTATTCCATCTTGTTTTGAACGCTCCTTCGGTTAATCCTACGTATGTGTCGGATGTGTTAATGTCCTTGCGTATTACCTTTGCTTGGTAAACGACTGATGTCTGTAAGCACCTTCCGTTGAGAGGGCAATCAGGTTTCTTGCGACAGTTACATTCATTGTTGGTTTCAGAGTCGTTTAGTCTGGGGGTAGGCAGTCCTTTTGCAATTGCTTTGTTGTGGTTTGAAATGATTTGTTGCATGTTATTCATACAGCTGTAGCTCAATTTAATGTTGTTCTTGTTGAATATTTTTCTTAGGGTGTTGCCTTTGGGGAAGTGTTTGTCGATCAGAGTGAGGAACTTGCGGCCGATGTTGGTTGAGACGTCTTTGCTGAATGGCGGATTGTACCAGATGATGTTGTTTCGTTTTCTGCTCTTTTTTGGTTGGTTTCCTGGGGTGGGTTCATAGGTGAGGGTGAAGTTGTATCCGCTTTCATCAAGTGCTTTCTGGTACGGGGGGGGTTGCTTGGTCGAATTCAGCTTTGCTGGATGACAGCATCGATAGTCTTTTATTAATTCCGGTAGGTATTCTTTTCGTGGTGGTGGGTGGGTGGTTGCTGTCGTGGTGCACGTATTGGAGTGTTGTGTTGGGTTTCGTGAATGGTTGGTAGCTGTTATTTCTCAGGTTGAAAGTGACGTCGAGGAAGTTGACGGTTTGCTTGTTGGCTTCAATCGTGATCCGTAGGCCGTTTTCTTTGAAGATTTGGCATATGCGCTTCTTGGTGTTCTCGCTGCTCCTTGGCGAGGCGCGGCACACTGCCAGTCCATCATCACGGTAAATACCAAGGTTCAGGTTGAGGCTAGCAAGCTGGGAGAGGGGGAAACGTGCGAACTCGTTGGGAGTTTCCTCTCCCGAAATAATTTGCAAATAATAATCAACTTAGAATTTCATGGCTGCAACACGTGCCAAAGTAGTTGGGAAAGAGCATGTTCACCACTGTGTTACATCACATTTTCTTTTAACAACACTCAAACTTTTGGGAACTGAGGAAACTCATTTTTGAAGCTTTGAAAGTGGAATTCTTTCCCATTCTTGTTTTATGTAGAGCTTCAGTCGTTCAACAGTCAAGGTGTCCGTTGTCGTATTTTAGGCTTCATAATGTGCCACACATTTTCGATGGGAGACATGCCTGGACTGCAGGCGGGCCAGGAATGTACCCGCACTCTTTTACTACGAAGCCACGCTGTTGTAACACATGGCTTGGCATTGTTTTGCT